>NW_006921041.1:262304-273452 GCF_000392275.1 Phaeoacremonium minimum UCRPA7
CGATGCGGACCAATACTTTGGTCCTCGTGTGACTCCCGAGTGCCGCTCGTTTGACTTCACTCTTCTATTCGAACAGAGCTTCTTTTCCATCGGCCCGGCCGCTATATTCCTTCTCTTCTCTCCCCTCCGCCTCTATCATCTCTCCCGCAAACCGATACTAGTACGAGGTGGGCTTTTACATCGGGCGAAGTTGGTACGCTTTGCGGTGCCCGATAGACCTACCTGAAGATCATATATACTCACGTTCGTCAATGATATAGGTGCTTATAACAACCTTTGTGCTCGCCAACCTGGCTTTGCTCATTGTGATGAGCACCGCCCCGATCCCGAGAAGTATCACCACCGTACTCGCCACGACACTCGATTTGGCCGTTGCCATATGCATGTTACCTCTTTCGCACTTCGAACATGTCAGAACTCTTAGACCATCCGGATTGCTATCAGCATTTCTCTTCTTCACTCTTATTCTGAGTATTGCTCGAACACGCACGTACTGGCTCTTGCCGAACGAATGGAGTGGCTATGCGGCGTGCTATACGGCAACCCTCGTTCTCAAGCTACTTGTCTTGATATCAGAATCATGGGACAAAACCGGGCTTCTACCCATTCAGGATCAGAGGCGATCTCCCGAGGAGAGAGCAGGTGTACTAAAACGCAGCGTTTTCGCTTGGCTGAACTCTCTCTTCTTCAAAGGGTACAGAAAAGGCCTCAATTTTGAAGACCTCTATCCTGTCGACGTTGCTCTGGGCTCTCGATTGCTCGCCGATTGCCTGCAGAGGGTTTGGAAAAGAGGCAGTAAGTAATACTATATGAATTGCCCCTCTGACTTTCAACTCACGATTCATGCACACCAGACAATGGAGCAAAATATGATCTGGCTACATCATTGTTTCGATGCATGCTTGGATCGCTGTTGATACCAGTAATCCCTCGGCTGTTCCTCGTTGGCTTTAAATTCTCTCAACCTTTCCTCGTCGAACGAGTGACAGACTACCTCACGCAGCCAGAGGGGGATAACGACGCCGCGATCGGTTATAGTTTAATCGGCGCATATGGTCTAGTGTATATCGGACTTGCGGTGAGCCCAGCACATTTTTGCCTGATGCCCTACATGGCTGACCTCCATTGAAGATTAGTAAGGGGTGCTACTGGCATTTCCAATACCGGTTCATCACAATGGTGAGAGGCGCATTAGTCACGGTCATCTACCGAAAAACTCTAGCTGTCGATGCAGCCCTGGTGTCGGGCTCGCAAGCCACCACGCTGATGAGCGCAGACATTGAGCAAATTGCAGTTGGGTTCCAATGGATACACGAGATCTGGGCAAACTCTGTAGAAGTCGCTGTTGGTTTATGGCTTTTGCACCAACAGGTCGGCTTCTCAGCGCTGGTTACAGCAGCCGTCGCTTTAAGTGAGTATGATACCATGTGTAATGGGGTGTTCTTCTGACTCTTGTAGTTTGCGCCGTTCTTGCATCATATATTGCTGGCGTTGCTGCATCTCGCCAGAAAGTTTGGCTAGGAGCAATGGAACGGAGGTTACACGAGACCACAAGGTTTCTACAATCCAGCAAGAGCATCAAAATGCTAGGATTTGAAACTAAAGTTTTGGGAACCATTGGAAGGCTAAGAGAAATCGAGCTTGGAAGGGCGATGTACTGGGTAAGCTCTGATCCTTTCACCCACGTAATTATAAATGGCGACTTTGCTCGACATCTTCCAAAGCCGTATTATTCCGTGCATTAGAGGCGACTACTGATTCGAAATTTAGTGGGTAATGACGTGCATTGCATTGGCGATCGGTAAGTAATAATTGCGTGAAGCACGCAATTCTATCGGATCGATTAACGCGATTAGGCTTCATACCCCAACTTCTCGGTCCACCCGTTGTATTTGGGATCTTTGTGTTCACGCATGAGAAGAGTAACACAGCGTTAGACACATCTCGCCTTTTCAGCTCTATAGCTATCCTAGCTTTGGTGACCACTCCACTCAACTTCCTTTTTCAGTCCCTGCCAACGGTGGGAGCAGCATTCAACTGTCTTTCTCGCATCCAAACTTTCCTACGACTTGATGACGTTAGAGATTACCGAAAAGCAATCACCTTTGATCGGCAAGGAGAGGCCCCGGTATCAGAAACGGCCCCGAAACATGAAGCACCGCCTGCCTTTGTTGTTAACGGTGGCGCTTTTGCTTGGAAAGCCGGAGCCTCACCTGTGTTGGAGAGCATTAATTGCTCAATACCATACGGTAAATTAACTATACTCGTTGGACCAGTCGCTTCCGGAAAGTCGACCTTACTACATGCACTTCTGGGCGAAGTAGTTCAGGTGAGAGGTGAGGTGAAACATTCGTCATCCAGCGTTGCATTCTGTTCGCAGAATCCATGGTTGACCAATTCAACAATCCGCTCAACTATCATTGGCACCTCGGAAGAGGACGAAGATTGGTACAACACTGTTCTGAAAGCCTGTGACCTGGCCGAAGACGTTGAGGGCATGCCGGACGGTGATAATACCGTTGTTGGAAGCGCTGGGACAGCGCTAAGTGGAGGACAAAAGCAGAGACTTGTATGTGCCCATGATGGACTCCGTGGGCTGAGGTTCTTCGCTCATGAGGCATGATTGACTGACTGATGACAACAGACGCTTGCACGAGCTATCTACTCTAGAGCCTCCGTTCTCCTACTGGACGACATCCTCAGTGGGCTCGACAGACGCACTGAGGATCACATTCTTACAAATCTTTTTGGTGTACAGGGTCTTTTAAGACACACTCTCAAGTGTACAGTCGTTCTTGTTACTCATGCTGGTAGGTGTCTCCCTGTCTGGTACCATGCAGCTCTCTAACAATTTCATAGAGAGACATCTCAAACTAGGCGACCATATCATTGCTCTGGATGCAGCTGGAAAGGGCTCTAGGGAGGGTTCAGCCAGCCAATTCATTGGGCACTTAGATGTCCCTTTGACTGATGACAGTGATGAAGACAAGACTCCAGAGCCTAAACTAGACTTCATAAGTATGCTCGTCAGCCAGCCAGCACCATTGACATCAGAGTCGACAGAGGAGCATCACGAGACAGGGGCAGTGAGCACGAGCACTGAATTATCTGATCGACGAGTTTTTCTATACTACGTCAGAGCTGTATCTCTCCGACATTTTGCACTCTTGACGATAGAAGTCATGTTTGCTGGCTTCCTGGAGAGATTTCCAAGTAAGTTCTCACTGATTGACAAGCTTTGTTCGGACCATGGAAGTTAGCTGGCTGTGTTTGATGTTATGACAATCCTATGGTGACTATAAGCTCAAGCTGACATTGTGCCTTCCCAGCATACTGGGCCGAGCTATGGGGTGAAGCCAACGAAGAAAGTCCAAAGTTGACGAACAATAATTATTACTGGGGCATATACACCTTGCTCCAGTTGCTTGCCCTCGCACAATTATTCGGGGCAGTTTGGTAAGACATAAGTTTAAAACCCTGCTATCGAAGCATCTAACAATCCTAGGCATCTTTTCATGTACATAATACCCAGGTCAGCAACACGCCTGCATTGTCAGTACACCCGTTCACATATCCTGGCAGAATGCCTCGTGCAGTCAGCCATGTTCACGACTAATCCTTGTGTGTAGCTCGGCTGCTAGCGGCTGTGCTAGGCGCATCACAATCGTTCCTCAGCCAAACGGATGTTGGAACTGTCACAAATCGATTTTCACAAGATCTTCTGTTAATCGACACCCAACTTCCAATCTCACTTCTTAACTTTGGTGCCTATTTGGCGACAGCTATCACAGGTTTCGCTCTGATAGCATCCGCGTCAGTGGTAATACTAGCAACTACTCCTATTCTCCTGGTAGTCCTCTATCTCATCCAAAGATTCTATCTTCGTACTTCAAAGAGTATGAGACTGTTTGACCTTCAAGCCAAAGCGCCTCTATACTCACAGTTCACCGACGCGCTCAATGGCTTGGCAACAATTCGAGCTTTTGGGTGGATGACGGAGTTGCGCGCAGAGAATGAGCTACTGCTAGATACATCGCAACGGCCGTTCTATCTCATGTACTGCATTCAGCGTAAGTAAAAACGACTTAGTAGACAAAGAGACTTACTAATTAGGTGCCATGTTCAGGATGGTTGACATGCGTATTAGACCTTGTTGTTGCCGGGCTTGCCGTCACTGTCATGGGCATCGCAGTGGCGTATCGTCAAAAAGCGAATGCCGCTGCTGTTGGAGTGGCCTTAGTCAATATAATATCTCTCGGATCAACTATCGAGTCCGTAGTTACAGAGTATACTCAACTGGAGACGTCAATTGGGGCTGTTGCGAGAATTCAGGACTTTGTCGAGACAACGCCGCAGGAGATTACCAGGCCCGAAGACGACGAATCTGATGAAGAGGTAAAGCCAGACAGCCATGCCGTGGTAGAGCTTATGAACGTGACAGCGACTTATGGGTAAGCATCACCTGGGAAACCAAAGCTAGAAGCTCGCCTTATTGATAAAAAGCTCTAGCAAGAAGAATGTGTTGGACAAAATCTCCCTGCAAATCCAGTCTGGCGAGAAGGTGGCTATTTGTGGACGAAGTGGGAGGTAAGACTTAGCATGATAGAATCTCAAGTAGAAGACCAAAACTGACATCATTGTAGCGGAAAGTCAACTTTACTACAAGTATTGCTTAGGATGCTGGACGTTGCCGAAGGCGAACTCGTTGTCTTTGACAAGAATGCGACACAGGCCCCATCAAGAGTCCACCGAGAGAATTTCAACACAATTCCTCAGGAGTCCTATTTCTTTCCAGGCACCTTCAGAGACAACTTAATCCTTGACAAAGAAATAGCTGAGGACCAACTTTTAGACGTTCTCTTTCGGGTCGGCCTAAAGCAGAAGATTCTAGACCTCGGTGGGCTCGACGAAGACTTCTCGCCCGCGACTTTTTCCTCTGGGGAATCACAGCTCTTATCACTTGCCAGAGCGATTTTGCATCCCAAGCCAATCCTTCTTCTTGATGAAGCAACGAGCAAGTAAGTACTGCCTTCTCTTTGAAATGCCCTCGCTCCTCATTTCCCGTAAACATCCCTACTTTGTACTAGTGGGACGGAACAGGTGCTAACAGGTGAAGTGTCGATGCCGAGACGGACGTAAAGATGCACAATATAATCTGGGAAGAATTCCAATCGAGCACCATTATAGCTGTTCTACATAGACAGGAGCCACTGCATCGCTTCGATCGTGTGATCGTTCTTGACCAGGGCAAGATCGCCTACGATGCCCGACCTTCGGAACTAAAGCTTACTGCTTGATACAATGCATGGTGTCACTTTGGACCAGCAATGACTTGTTAGGAAGCTATTGATGTTATGAGATGTTAGAAGATGCTTTCGGGATTTCTGGGCGATATTGAACCCTTAGTATGAATGCGATATATAGCAAGGCGAGCTACCGCCACAATCACAATTTTCTGACACCTATGAACTGGCCGCTTATCGAGTATGCGATTTTCGGAGAATCGGGAACATTGCTGGCACAGAACAGATTTGGTGACCTTCACGACGCCAACTTGTTATGCCTTGCTGGAGGTGCTGTCACCGTCTCCTTTCATTAGTCTTTCCCTAGAGTCTAGCCTTGAAATTTTTATGAGACGTGATCTTCGATTCCCGAAAGCTTGCATTTGAGGCGTTGCCACTATTGGTGCCAAGCTCCTCCTTGATTTGGTCGCGCAGCCACGGTCCATCACTTCGCGCCAGGGAGCTCCTTCAGCTGTACTTAGCAACACCTTACCCATCGGAAAACAACGAAATGATAATGCTCTAGCCTCCCTTGACAACAAATTGGTGACATTCTTCATCGAGAGCGCGTCCATGATTTGATGGACCGGCCGTGTAAAGACCGAAAGTAGGATGATGACATTTCATGTGGTGAAGATTGAGATGGCTTCGCGTCTACATATAATCTTAGATGGACCCCCAGTCAGATACTTGCAGAACCTGTAAATGTTTCTTTCCATATTCTCTATAAGGATAATTTGCATCTGTTACTCGATGCGTTATCTAAGTCTCGGAAGTCTCGCCCTCCTTGGGCTCAATACTCTCTCTGTTGTGGCACAAAGTCCGCACCACAATGTTACAGCAGAAGTCTTCGCAGGAATTAGTCCTAATGTTAAGCTCGATTGGCACGACTGCTACGAGGTTTTTAAGTGTGCACGACTAATCGTTTGTTAGCCACATCCGCATACCATTTATCATTGCTCACGAGAAGAATAGGTTCCTGCCAAAGTCGAAAAGATTCCCAAAACTCCGCTGTGTAAGCGAACTGAGAAGACTGTCTCCCTTGCCATCGTCAAATTGCCCTATGTGCCGGGCCCCGATGGCCCGCCTCGTAAAGGAGCAGTACATGTCGCGATGGGTGGATGGAGCTCCTCGTCAACAAATTTTCTAGTTCGATTCGGCGAAGATTATGCTCCATTGTTTGTTGGATACGATCTTGTTGCCATGGGTATGTTAGCTCTCGGTGTCATTTCGTCGAGATAAATATCAAATCCCGTTTTTGAACTAACTGATCAATCAAACGCTCCAGACTACAGAGGCTGGGGCTGGACCACACCATCATTCCGATGCTTTGCAACAGAACCAGAGCGTCAAGCTTTCGCTGCATCTGAACCAGCCTTGCTCGGCTATAATCATAAGGCACTGGTAGACCGCAGAGCAAAGGCAGAAGACTTCGCAGCAAGATGCAAGAAGAACGGCGGAGATGTGGCAAAGTACATGGGAGATTACGCCAATGCAGTGGATCATTATTATTTCATGAATCTTTCTGGAGATACGAAAATGTCTTTTTGGGGCGTTTCCTCTGGAACACACCTTGGACAGACTATAGCTCTGCTCTATCCAGATGTTGTTGACAAGTTTCTTTTCGACAGTAAGAGGTTTCCTTCCATACACTCATTCCCACGCTAAGCAATCTTCTTCGCAGGTGTTGCCCCGTCTTATCTTGCATATCCAATTACCACCGCGCAACCCATCCAAATTCAGGACTCCAATCGTGCTCTAGAAGCGTTCTTTTACACGTGTTTGCAATCTGCTGATTGTGCCTTCACAGGAACATCAACGACCATCGCTGAGCTGCGTGCTCGGTATGAAATAATCGATACAGGCTTGAGGGCTAAAGCTCTTGCTGTACCTAATAGCCCTAAAAATTTCGACTGGTCAGCGCTCCATAGCTTTCTGTCCCTTTCTGAACATAATCCTCCATTCTTTCCTGTTCTTGGCGGTGTCTTAGCAGAGGCAGAAGCAAACAATCCAGTTGGCTGGATCCCATATGCTATGAGCGTGCTGTCAACACCACCAGCCCCTCTACCTCTTCTTGACGAGAGTGCGCCATTCGAAGGTATACTTTCAGGAGTTGCTATTGATGAGGCGAATCACATCAAGAATAATAATGATTTCCGACATTACCTGGAAGACATGCTTGAAGCTGCTCCGACTGTGGGCAGTATCTTTGCAGAGTGGCGCCTGATTGGGCAAAAATGGAATATTGAGGCGATCAACCGATATCCTGGGACATTCGATGCCGTGGATGTAAGCAGCACAGGTGGAAAGTTCGTTATCGTTAACAATGTGGCCGACCCGGCAGCGAGTTTGGCCAGCGCAGAAGCTGTAGCTGGGAATTTCACACCCAGTGGTTTGGTCAAGAACATTGCCGCAGGACACACTACCTTTGTTGCACTTTCTGACTGCTTATTTGGTGTCATGTATCAACTTTTTGTGCTAGACATATTGCCTGCACCAGGGTCTACTTGTGAGAACATCTATGGTCCCCCCTTTGGCATTCAAATGCCTGCTACATTTTAATTCAAAAAATAACCCTTCAATGGCATACGGTTGTAATCAGGATATCTTAATGATTTTGGGCATAATTAATCGCATAGGTTGTAGATATACCGATATCACTGCGCAAACAGCCAAGCTAGTTACTCTATATTTCTCATATTTTATTACACAAGCATTTTTTACGGGTTATCGGCCGGCACCAGTTAGGTAATTTATAGACACTCACAAAGTTGTAAAGTATCTTGAGGGAGTCTTGTAGAAGTCAACTTGGGCCCGCTCAACTTCAGATTACGGACCTAGGCGCTCGAGATCCAACCTAATCGTCTCTAATTCTTGGAGAGTCGCTAAAGTATCGGTGTGATGCGGCCCAAGTACCTCACATCTAAGGCGAAAGCAGTCTTCCATCAGCTCCACCGCTGCCGAGTGTCGGAAAAGGGCACTCCAAGTCATAGAAAGACTAAACATGGCACGAAGCGTGCCGGGATGCTTATCGCCGAATGCCTCTCGCCACAGTTGCAAGGCTTGTTTCGATAATGCTTCATCTTCTTTGTATTTCTTCCGTTCATAATATGAGGTGGTGAGATCGCACATAGTTCCCAATGTTTGCGGGTGCTTTTCGCCCAAGACCTCGCGTTGCAGGGTTAACAAGTCAATTCTTAGTTTCTCAGCTTCTTGAAATCTCCGTTGCTGCTGGTATGTAAAACCCAGACCAGAGAGAGTCCATAGAGTATCGGGATGCTTTTCACCAAGGACATTGCGTTGGAGTGCTAGCGTCTCCAGCCTTAACTTTTCGGCCTTGTCATACTTTTCTTGAGCATGATATAGGGCGGCCAAGCCTTCCATAGTCCCGAGTGTTTGAGGGTCATTTTCTCCAAGAATCTCACGCTGTATTTTCAGTATCTTCGTCGAAATAGCCTCATCCTCTTCAAGCCTGTCTTGCTCGTAGTATGAAACTCCAAGCTCAAACATGCTTTTGAGGGTGTCCGGGTGTCTGTCGCCCAGGACCTCAGTTTGAGTAGCTATTAGTTCCAACAACAGCAACTCAGCGTCTTTAGCTCTTCCTCGATCTTGATGTATAATAGCAAGTGCTCGCATGGTAATGAGAGTGGCAGGATCTCTTTCGCCAAGTATCTCACGCCGCAGCGATAAAACTTGCAAGCATAGTTCCTCTGCCTCGTCGAGTCTTCCCTGCTCACGATAGGCCCAGACAAGCCCTTGCATACTGGCTATAGTGTCCGGGTGTTTACTTCCCATTAGCCTTTGGAGAAGCTCATACGTTTTGTGATTCGACGACTCCATTTCTCGCCATCTTCCACGATCGAAAAGGTAGACAGACACTCGGATCAGAATCTTTGATAGTCTGCTTCTATCCTGACAGAAATGAGCCCATTGTCCCACTTTCTGTGCATGGGTGAGATGTCTTTCACACTCAGGCCAGGTCTCTTGTTGGGGCTGAGGAAATATCTTGTCGATGATACGCAATGCAACATTGGAGTATTTAATCTCGTCATGTTGCCTTTTTTCTCTGGCCAGGTTGTATCGAATGGCCTCTTGAACTAGCTTATGAATCTCATAAGCTCGATTCCCATCCTCGAATGTGCGAAGATTCAGGAAGGAAAACTCTTGGAGACGGGATACTGCTTCAAGGATTATTTCCTCATCGATTTCTGTGCTGCGAGTCATGGATAAATCGCTCTCATAAGAGCCCTTGTCGTTCTTAGTCTCAGCAGTGTGGTAAGTACCAGCAAGTGAAATAATCTCAAGAGAGATGTTTTGATTGTCCATGAAAGCTATAGTAAGCAGAATGTCATATGCAAGCTCATTCTCATGCCGTATGTGATTGATCGAAATATCCCATGTTTCCAAAATGCTGTTGGATACTTGCGGTCGGCGGTAAAGATCGAATCGTGATTGCTGAAGAGTTTTCCATCGCTTCTCACCCTCATTTAGCTTTGTCAAATAAACTTTTATAGGCGTTCTCGTCCTCCGCATATACGATGCTGCTTGTGAAATGGCAAGCGGTAGCCATTCTAGGTCTTGAAGTAGCTTGGTGGCATCAGCTGACTCACTTTTGCTCGTTGCTATTCCTCTATTACTTTCGAGTAGCTCTTTTGCTTCTGCCTCTGTCATACGTGCAACATTGATTGCTCGTCGTGGGCCGACAAGGCTACCGGCAATTTGTTCGTCACGGCTTGTCCATAGAATGGTTCCAGTAGGTCCACGGGGGATGAAGTTGTAAAAGTTTTCTTTCTCTGGATCTGAGCCCAAGTGTCCTATCCCTACATCGTTGCCAATTCCAAAAAGCGTCAGGTCGTCTGCGTTGTCAAGTACGAGCAACCAAGAAGGTTTTGCCTCAATCTGTGCTCGTACCGCGGCCAAAAGCTCTACACTGTTTAGACTTGCTGGCAGGTTGAAAGTCTTAGCGATCAACTCGTAGTCTTGGGTGAATGTGGCGGCATTATCAGCATGTACCCAGAATACTGAGCAAAGAGGCTCGTGTGACCGACGATAGGCATATTCAAGTGCGACCTGAGTTTTGCTATCCTTTCGTTAGCATTCGTAGAGTTTGCAGTCACTGATTGCAAGACATGCCCAGAGCCACCAAGACCCCAAAGAGCGGCACTCTGATACTTAGTGGTGGAGGAAAGTAGTCGCTCAAGCTCGGAGAAGATGGCCTGGCGGTCAACGATATCTTCATTTGGTGGGAATGGAAGCACACAGTAACTGGCTGAAGCTCCGGGCGGGCGAGCTGCCAGTTATATGTAAGCTCTGCGAAGCACGAACCTAGAACCCAAGCTCACCTATTGAATCTGTGACTAAGATACTTGGAGTATTTCTGGACAGATGAAGGTCTGCCAAAGTGGTGTTCAGAGCCGTAGGCTGCATTTCTTCAATTTTAGACCGTGTCCTCTGTGCTGCGAGATTGCGGGTAGTAAGCAAAGCTTTATCGCTTTGTCTGTCGCCTGTTATGTTCGCAAAGGAGTTCACAAACTCCTCGATTGCCCTCTCATTCTCCTTAAGATAGATGTATGTGTGTGCCGAGATTTTGCTGGTTTTCTCCCAGTCAGAAAGCGTCACATTTTGTAATCCATGGTCAACATTGAACCTGTGATATTGACCGCTCCCGCCGTACTGGGCGTCAAGCTCGGACGCCACCTTTTTAGATGATGTAGCCATCTTCTTTAACGTCTTGATAATAGATAGTCGTGAGTTCCCAAGTCCAACAACATCACCAAATCCAGTACCAATACTAAGCACGCACATCTGGTTGCGGTCGGGAAATTGCCGATGTGCCTCTTCGATGATGTGACAAAAGAGAGCCCCG
>NW_006921041.1:273564-280962 GCF_000392275.1 Phaeoacremonium minimum UCRPA7
ATTACCCAATTATATGCTCGTACGCACTCTACGGTCCGTCACAGTTATAAGCCTGGTTAGCATATATATATAATTCTGTTATATTATATTATAAACTGTGTATATAATGCTTTCCTTTAGAAATAAGAATATATTGAATGCTATCAAGACTTACTTACTATAATAAAGCTTACTAACCAAAGCTTTTAGACTAATTAATATCAAAAGCTTTAAATAAAAGTAAACCTATAAGATAATTAGCATCTAATCGATCCGAAAGTAAAGAATGTTCCTTCTTCTATAGTAGAAGCTTATCTTTTGATGACTTTAGAGGAATATATTATCAGTTTGAATATATTTATACTTAAAAAATATTCTATAAAGCTTATAGAATAGGTAGAGAGTATAATACCTTAAGAGGAAAAGGAACCTATATCTATTAAGCCTACTATAATGATAAATAAGCAAATAAAGGATAATTATAATATCTACTTAAAGATTTATACTATAAGTAAGACAAAACGATTAAATAAGAAAGAAAGATACTAAGTTGTTTATAATTAGATTAGGAAAATGATGATAGTAAAGCTCTACTCTCTTATAAGTATAAAGCTAAATATATAGAAGACTAAGCTTATATTATAAACAATTATATAAAACCTAAAACAAAGGCTTATCTCTTTATATTTAAATATTCTAACAATAATAAGAGAAATATATAATAAAATATTTATATAAATAAAGCTTAAAAGATAATCTTTAAAATGTTAGCTTTAAGATTAAGAGTAAGTTTATCTTATTAGTAAAGTTTATCAAATTCTAAAGATTTAGAAAATAATCATTATAAAAGCCTTCTTAAAAGCGATTAGTCTTTAGATTCATCTAAAATAAGCTAAAGTAAAGTTAGACGACTTTATAATTAATAAAGCTATAAACCAACCAACTTACTTTTTATAATAATATAATAAGACTTTTTAAACAATCTTTAATATATAAACAAGCTTACTAAAGGTAAGAAATTATCTAATGATATAGAAGAATGTAAGTAAGGAGACTAGTAAATAGGCTCTAAAGTGCTTATCAAACGAAGAAGCTTATAACTATCCTTACTTTAGCAAAAAAGGAAAAATATACTGTTAAAAGCCTTCTAAATATATCATCCTATATTAAACGATCATTAGAATCCTCCCTTTAAAGAGGATAAAGACTAAAAGCAAAAGTAAGGATAAGCTTACGATAATTTATATAAGGCTTCAATATTCCTGATTTAAAGACATTCTAAATAGCCTAAAGAGTCAGAAATAATATAAAAAGGTATAGATAAATAAAGATGATAAATAAGGCTTTCTAACTTAGCTAAGGCTAATAATAGCTATAATCATTAATCTACTATTCTTCAAACAAATTAGAAGCTTTTTAAGAATATATTTAGTACTTTTAAACTAAAGATATCTACTGACAGACTCTATACTATTTAACAATTATAAAGTAGTATATATAGTAAACGCTAAGAATCTACTACTATCTAATTCAATTATATCTACCAACCTTATCTTACTTAATGTTAGAATAAGATAATATATAATTATAATATATAAAACTAAAATAATTATAAAAGTCTTTAATAAAGTATAAAAAGAGAGGATAGAAGATCTTACTTTTAAAAAGGTTATATTAATAAAAGGATTTTATATGAATATAGTCTTTAAAGCTTATCTTTTAAAAAAGAGAGTCTAGATAGCTAGAATTGACAGCTTACTATAGATTAGAATGTTTGAAAATAGTAGGAAAATTATATAATTAAAATATTATTTTAATTTTATATTCTTTAAATATAAGTTTATCTTCTTTTATTTTAAAGTATATTCTATCTTAATAAGCTTTATAAGACTATTCTTAACTATAAAAATTAAACTAAAGAAAATAATATAAAGGCCTTTACTAACTTATTTATAGTTAAAAAATAACTTAAAAATTATCTAACATTTAAATATAAATAAAGTATTTAGGCTAAAAAGCTTTAAAAGTATTGATAATAAACGTAAAAAATATATAAATTTATGATAATATATTCTTAAGATATAAATCCTATACTCTTGCTAGAATAATATAAATGATATCTTATACTCTTTTAGAAAACTAAGTATCTTATCTTTTCTATTATATTAGCTTTAATTTATTTAACTTTCTTAAAAGATAATTTGATAATTATTAGCTACTAATAATCAAGAAAGAATATTTTAGAAAGCTTAAAGTAATATCTTTATCTAATAAATCGTTTATATCAACTTTACTAATTATATAAGAGTATAAAAGTAAGATAATCAGATAATATTAACTTATAATAATAATAATTTGTTAAGATTAAAATATAAAAATAATCGTTATCAATAAAAAATCAACCTTTTAACGTTAATATAAAAAGCTTAATATATAAAATAAGCTTACTTTTACTTTAACTTATAAACTAAATAATAAAAGTAAGTAAGTTAGAAAAGAGATTATAGTAAAGATAATAGTTATACTTTAGAAAGTAAGACTATTTGATTCTCTATAGATAGAAGCTTGTCAAATTATAGTATAATTATATAATAAAAACCTTTATTATTAAAATACTTTTTACTTATCAAATAAAATACTTAATCTTTAGTTTAGATAGTACTTTTAATAGTATACTCTAAAGATTATCAAGACTTTTATTATAGATCTTTACTCTAACTAAAACAGAATATACGCTTATAGATGCTAGGCCTACGCTTTTAATAAGAAAAGAAAGTAGGAAATTAATAAATATAAGTTTAAAACGAAGCTATAAGTATATATTAGCTATCTAGTTAGCTATATAGCCTTAAATATATATTAGATTTAGATTCTAAAGCTTAATAAAGTAATTATAATTAAGAATATCTATTTTAATAAGCAATTCTTTTATTCTAATTATATAAATAAAAAAGAAAAGCTTACTAAAGTAAAAGTAATAAGCTAAATAGTAGAAATTAAAAAGGATAAGTATACTCTTAAGTAAGTATATTTAGATAAGATAATAAATAAGCTTAATTTATAAGATAAAAGTATTTAAAAAGCTTTATTAAATGATTATAATCCTTTTATTATACTTAAAAAATATAAGAAAGTATCTTTTAAAGAGTCTTTATCTAAAGAAAGCTAACCAAATAGTTAAAACTTAAAAGTAGAAGCTTTTATACTTAAAATAAGCTTATATAATATAAATAGAATATTTAAATCAAAAGATATAAATATAAGAAAAGATAAATAAAGAGTTTTAACCTTTTTATCTATTCTAAAGCTAGAAAGAAAGAAAATAAAGGATATAATTATAATAGCTTAAGATAAAAGCATTAGATTTTTATTAAAAAACTTTTAAATTATATCTTTAGTTAAAGATATTATAATTATTATTCTAAAAAGTAATGATAATAAGATTATAAGTATATAAAATAAAGAAAATATATCTAAAAAAGCTTAAGATAAATATAATAATATATCTAATAACTAATTAAGAATATATCTTAATATATCTACCAATAACTTAAAAATATTTAAAGATATTCTTAAAATAATAAAAGCTTATGATAAAGCTTCTACTAAGTATTAAAGCATTTTAACAGTATCTAAAGACTATCTAAGAGAATATATAAAAGGTAAAGAAAATAGTATTTAACTTTAACCTTTATATTAAAGCCGAAAGATTAAGATAATATTATCAAATAATCTTATAGAAAATAAAGAAAAAAGTAGAATCTATATTATAATAACCTATCAAATAAATAAAATAATAATATTAAATAACCAAAATTAAGATACCTTTATAAATATCTTCTTACTTAATCAATAGAAAGTACTTTATAAAGAAGATAAAGTTTATAGAATATTATATATTATGATTATAATAGTAATCTATAGGATAAGAGAGTATATAGAGACTCTTCTACTATTCTTTAAAATCTTAAGAATATATTCTAATATTATTATATACTAAGATAGTCTTTAAAAAGTATTTAAAAACTAAAGAAAGTTTTAGAATCATCCTTATAAAAGCTAATTTACTAAAGTAGCTTATAAGAAAGTATAGAATATAATTAAAATAAAGATATTCTATAAAATAAAGTGTTTATAAACAATCATATATTTATTTCCTCTAAAATAGATATTTAGCTATAAATTTGATAAAAATAGCTATCTACTTAAGTATAAAGCTTGTTTAATAGTATAAGAAAATCTCTAAGAAAGGAATATACTTACTAGTATATATACTATTATATTTATAGTTAGAATGTTTTATCTAACGATAGCTTTAAGAGTCAAATATAATTTAAAAATCCGTTAATTTAATATTATAAACACTTTTCTTTAAATATTTAAAAATGATAGAGATTAAATTTATTATAAGCTTCTAAAAAAGATAGAAAAGAGTAGAATATATCTAGAAGTGACAAAAGTACTTTATAAACTAAAAGATTCCCTTCTACTATAATATAAGGAGTTTTATAATATTCTTCTATTATTTAAACTTACTTTAAGTATAGAAGAGTTATATCTTTTCGTTAATAACGATCATATAATTATAATCATTTTCTATATAAATAATATCTTAATATTCTATCATAAAAAGTACTTAATAAAGGTAAAAACCTTAATTAAAGAAATTAAAGTAGCTTATAAATTAAAAGACTATAGAATAATAAAATGATTCTTTAGTATATAAATAATATAAGATAAAACGATAAAAACGATAATTCTTGCTTATAATACTTATATTAAGAAGATTGTCATAAGGTTTAAGCTTATAAATAATATTCATATTCTAAATATTCTATTATCGTTTATAAAGCTTAAAAAGAACCTAGGAACTATCTTTAAGATAGAAATAAAGGTCTATCAAAAGTAAATTAGCTTTATATTATATATAGTGATTATGCTAAGGCTAGATATAGTGTTCGCTATATTTATACTATTATATTTCCTTACTAACTTAAGCAAAACATACTTTATAGTAGTAGCTTAGATAATTTATTATCTATTTACAATATACCTTTTAGATATTAAATATAGAAGATAGAATAGAAAAGTATAGACTTTATTAATTGTTAGTAATATATCTTTTGCTGACAATCTAGAAATAAGATAATCGTCAGATAGCTATATTCTAACACTTTTTAAAGGATTAATTATATAATAAGCTATTTGATAAAATATTATAATAATGTTTATAACTAAGGCTAAACTACTTTTATTATCTTATATAGTAAAAGAAACGATAGCTTTTAAACGTCTTTTTAAGAATATAAGCTTAAACTTAAAAAAGCTTTAGAATATCTATTATAATAACTAGCAAACAATTTACTTAATGATTAAAAAAAGTATAAAATTAGCTACTAAGTTATATTATATTGATATTTATAATATATAACTTAAATAAGAGTATTTAGCAGGCTTATTTAAAGTCATTTATATTCTTATAAATCAAATGCTTATAGATAGACTTATTAAGAATCTTACTTATCAACAATTTAAGTATTTTAGGGCCCTTCTTAATTTATAGTAAATATTAAAATTAAAAGAAAGTAGATAAAAGAGAAAAACGATATCTATTAAGCAAAAAGCTAATCTAATTTACTAATTTATCTACCAAAGCGTTTAAAAGCCTCTTAACCTTAGCCTAACAAGCGATAATAGCAGTAGATATCCTATTATCATCTCCTTCTATGCTAATTACTATAATTATGTTAGTATCAAGCTCTAAAGCTAGCGTCAAAACGATTACTAAAGCTATCGAAGGTAGGACCGAAGGTATAGCTAAAATGATCTAGATTATTATATAAAGATAATAAATACCTTAATAATAGTCAATATACTTATATTAAGACTAAGAGAATAAAGATGCTTATAGTCTAGTTATTTTCTTAGATTATCATAGTTAATTGGTAAGCTAAAGATATTATATTAGTAGATACTATAATATACTAATGACTGCTTATATAATATTAATAGTAAATATTATAACTAATAGCATTCTTATAAATGCCGTCAGATTTACTAGCTAAAACACTCTTTATATAACCTAAGTAAGATATAATATAAACATTATCAATAATAGAATATATATATTAAGCTTAGGAAGATATATTAAGTTAAGAAGAGAAGATAGTAAGTAAAAATAGAATAATCTTAACTATAAATAGATAAGCAAAAGATTTAGAAAGAAATAGTTTATAAAAGCTTCTACTAATTATCTTATATATCTAATACTATCAAAGGTAAACAAAGGCTTTTAATAAACAAAGAAGGTTAAGATTAACGAATCTAAAAGATAGATCTTATACTTATTAACCTAATTTTAGTATAAAGAGAGAGCTTAATAAAGGATATAGTAAGTATAATAAAGCTATAGATTCTATTTATTATAATAATTTAATTAAAAATAAAAATATTAAATAAATAAAGCTAAGATATAAAGTATATTACTTACTAATAGAATAAGGTAAAAACATTATTAATTATATTATAAATGATTGTATATATAGCTTAGATATATAAAAAAAGTATAATAATGTTTAGTTTATTCTTAGGCTTCTTCTCTTTATCATCCTTTTCCTTCTTAAGCTTATTAGCCTTATTCTTTTGCTTATTTCTTACTATAGAAATATTATCGAATATTATATATAGAATAGTATATAAACGATTCTTCTTTTATATAATCGTTATCAATAATAAGTATATTAATAGTATAAGATAAGTATATCTTAAAGCTTATCTTTAAGTTTACTTATAGTATTAAAAGCCAGAGGGTTTTGCTATAAAGTAGTATATAGAAGATCGACTATTTGCTAAGTAACGATAAGGATAGATATATATAAATAGTCGAAAGTATAGCTAAAGTAGCACTTTTTACGTTTAATAATGTTAAAGCATTAGCTATCATTCTTTCTAGTAAGTATAGACTGAATATAATCTAGGCAAAAGATATTATACTTAGCTTTTTAGGTAAGGTAAGCATAGTGAGGATAAACTATATGATTGTTAACAAAGCTCTAACAATAATATAAGTATATAAACTAAGAAAGATATCTTTATCTTCGTTACTATCGGCTTTAAAATTAGAAGCGATAATATAGTAGATAGTAGTTATAAAGCTTGTTAGCTTTACTAATAAGCTTATAATATTATCTTCCTAAGATCTTATAACTTATCTATAGTATAAGTAGCGATAATATATACTTTATATATAGATATAGTCTACTTAGTATAAGCTATTATAAATGATATTCTTTTATTTATATTAGCTTTATAAGCTTTTTAAGGCTATATATATAAGTATATAGCTATAAAGAAAGCTTATAAAATAAGAATATTTAAAGAAGAAAATTATAACGGGTTAGATAGATAGTTTATTCAACT
>NW_006921041.1:281328-282880 GCF_000392275.1 Phaeoacremonium minimum UCRPA7
TGCTAAAGCTATTATATAAGGTTTATAACCTATGATAATACTCTCTTTCTTTCTTTTATATTAAATTGTATTAAAGCCTTAATATTTTAAAGGTTTTGTTTAGGTTTCTAAGTAAGTTTAGAGTATCTTATCTATTTAATTAAGAGTTTTTATCCTTATTTTGTCTTTCTTTCTTTCAAAATACATTCGATCTTTTATTTTTCTTCTTCCTTCTAACTGATTATTGCTAAAGGCTGGTAATTGTCTTTGGTTTATGATGATAATAGGTTTATTACTATTCTTTTAAGTAGTAATATATAAAATATATTGTATATTCCTGATGATATATCTAGTCTATAAGAATATATTCTAATAGCTTTGATAATCTTATATTTAGCGTTAAGTCAATCTAATTTCTTTGATATTTAGTCTGTCTTAATATTTTATAATTATAGCCATACTTTGTCATTTGTTTAGAAGTGATTAGCTAGCTGTTAGTTTTTATTCGTTTATAATTCTTATTATTCTTATACTATAGCTATTGCTGCTTATACTGTTTCTATTGTCTTTTGAATATATTTGACAAAAGCCTCTCCTTTTATTATAGACGATTTGTCGTCTTTTTATAGTGTCTTATTGACTATGATTAGGTTGATATTATAGCTATATATAAAAAAGAATAAAGTAAGTTTTATAAAGGTTATTATTTTATTGTTTATTATTATTATAGTTATAAATAGATTCTTTTTTTAATTGTTTTATTTATAACTTATATAAGTATATAAGTAGACTTTTAGTTTTTAGTTAGCCTTTTCTATAGCTTCGTCTATCTTTAGATGATAGGTTATAGATAGTCGTCGTTTTATTTTTAAAAGGTTATAAATTTGTTTCTATATAAAGCTAATAAATTATATTCTTTTATTAGATATAATGGCTGTTGATAATCTATAATACTTAATTAGCCTAAAAAGTAGTGTTTTAGCTATTGCTTTTATTATAATTTCTTTTATTAACTTAAAGATAATACTTTTAGATAATCAATCTATGATTACTAATATATTTATCGCTTATCTTAGCTTAAAGAATGGTAAGTTGATAATAAAATCTATAGATATTTCTATCTAAATTCTCTTAAGAATAGGTAAAGGTTTTAATAACCTTTTTTATTTCTCTCTTTAGAAAGCTTTTCGACTATAGATATTATAATTCTAAATGAATTATCGTATATCTTAAGATATTTCTAGCTAAAAGAATTGTCTTTTTAATATATTTTATAATTGATTATATTTAAGATGACTAGTTAATATAAAATTGTAGATCTTTTGGATTAATATTGTTTATAAAGGTTTATTTTTAGATAATCAAATTCTATCTTTTTATTATAATTGATGATAATTATTAATTTTATACTTAAATATAAAGATAGTTATCTTTTATTCTAATAGAAAGTGGTAATCTTTTTTAATAACTTTCTATCTAATCAGTTTATATTATATATCTTTTTATATTAATATATTTTATAGGTTCTTTAAAAAGTCTTTAGAAAAAGGGTTCTTAAGTCTTCTCTCTATCT
>NW_006921041.1:283295-284153 GCF_000392275.1 Phaeoacremonium minimum UCRPA7
TAAGAAGAATATTATAGAATGATATATTCTTTTAAGACCTTTTTATAATAAGGCTCTTTTTATCATATATTCTGATAAATCTATCTTTAGAATCGTTTCTTAATTAAGGTCTTATTATGTTAATAAGAGAGTATTAATTAGCTTAGCTTTTAGTATATTAAACGCTTTTTAATACTTTATTATCTATTCAAACTTTATATCTTTCCTTATCAAAACTATCAATAGTCTTACTATCTTTAAGAATATTAGAATAAATTTTCTATAATAATTTATAAATCTTATAAACCTTTATACTTTTTTAACTGACTTAAGGTTCTTTTATACTTAAATAATCTTAACTTTATTAGAATCTACTTATATTCTTTCTTTAGCTTTGATAATAAAGTCTAAATACTTTACTTACTTAGTTTTAAATTTATACTTATTGATATTAATATATAAGTCTATTGTTTAAAGTTTTTTTAATATTAGCTTGACTTTTCTCTAATAATTATCTAAGTTGCTATCCAAATAAATCAATATATTATCGATATAAATAGAGTAGAATTTGTCTAAATACTTTTAAAGAGTATAATTAATATATTGTTGAAATATAGTAGATATACTTATCAACCTAAATAGTATAATAAGCCATTTATAAAGGCTATAGTATATCCTAAATATAGTCTTCTATTTATCTCTATCTTTAACTCTAATCTTATAGAAGGCTATAATTATATCAAACTTTGTCAGCTATTTAACTTTTGATAATAACCTTAGCGTTTCTATAATCAATAGTAAAGGATATCAATCCTTCCTTATAATAATATTCAAACCCTTATAGTCTATATAGAATCATAGTCTACTATCTAGCTTATA
>NW_006921042.1:0-1018 GCF_000392275.1 Phaeoacremonium minimum UCRPA7
TTAATATTTTATAGTTATAACTATACTTTATCATCTGTTTGAAAGTGATTAGCTAGCTATTGATCCTTATTTATTTATAATTTTTATTATTCTTATATTATAGTCATTACTGTTTATACTATTTTTATTATCTTTTGAATATATTTGATAAAAGCTTTTCCTTTTATTATAAACAATTTATCGTCTTTTTATAATATTTCGTTGACTATAATTAAGTCGATATTATAATTATATATAAAAAAGAATAAAGTAAGTTTTATAAAGATTGTTATCTTATTGTTTATTACTATTATAGCTATAAATAAGTTTCTTTTCTAATTATCTTATTTATAATTTATATAAGTATATAAGTAGACTTTCAGTTTTTAGTTAGCTTTTTCTATAGCTTCGTCTGTCTTTAGATGATAGGTTATAGATAGTCGTCGTTTTATTCTTAAGAGATTATAAATTTGTTTCTATATAAAGCTAACAAATTATACTCTCTTATCAGATATAATAGCTATTGATAATCTATAATGCTTGATCAACTTAAAGAGTAGCGTTTTAGCTATTACTTTTATTATAATTTCTTTTATTAGCTTGAAGATAATGCTTTTAGATAATCAATTTATGATTACTAATATATTTATCGCTTATCTTAGCTTAAAAGATGGTAAGTCGATAATAAAATCTATAGATATTTTTGTTTAAATTCTCTTAAAGATAGATAAAAGTTTTAATAACCTTCTTTATTTCTTTCTTTAGAAAGTCTTTTAACTATAGATATTATAATTCTAAATAAACTATCATATATTTTAAGACATTCTTAGCTAAAAGAATTGTTTTTTTAGCATATTTTATAACTAATTATATTTAAAATAATCAGTTAATATAAAATTATAAATCTTTTGGATTAATATTATTTATAAAGGTTTATTTTCAGATAACTAAATTCTATCTTTCTATTATAATCGATAATAGTCATTAATTTTATACTTAGATATAAAGATAGTCATTTTCTATTCTAGTAGAAAGTAGC
>NW_006921043.1:0-216 GCF_000392275.1 Phaeoacremonium minimum UCRPA7
CCAAATTCTTCTTCGGGAAGCAAAAAACTATCTATTGGAGAAGTTCTCTATTGATGCTCAAAGCTTTCAACGCCATGGCAGTCTTTTAGAAACAATCATGGGAATGGAAGAGGATATTCGAGTTCTTGTTATGGGTAAGCATGGAACTGAAACCGAGCACAATTCCAGTAAAGTTGGAACCCATATTGAAAATGTTGTTCGTGCTCTTCATAAACC
>NW_006921044.1:0-728 GCF_000392275.1 Phaeoacremonium minimum UCRPA7
AAATATATTCTATTCTTTAACCATAATCTTATATAGATGGTGGTAGTGATTTAGATGATTATTATATATATATAAGGCTGAAAGGTGTTAAAGCCATTATGTAGGGTTTGTAACCTATGACAATACCCTCCTTCTTTCTCTTACGTTAAATTGTATCAAAGCCTTAGTATTTTGAAGGTTTTGTTCAGATTCTCAAGTAGACTTAAAGTATCCTATCTATTTAACTAAGAGTTTCCGTCCCTATTTTATCTTCCTTTCTTTCAAAATACATTTAATCTTTTATTCCTCTTCTCCTTCCTAACTAATCACTGCTAAAGGCTGGTAATCGTCTTTAGTTTATGATGATAATAAGTCTATTACTACTCTTTTAAATAGTAATGTATGGAATATATTGTATATTCCCGATGGTATATCTAGTCTATAAGAATATATTCTAATAGCTTTGATAATCTTATATTTAATGTTAAGCTAATCTAATTTCTTTGATATTTAGTCTGTCTTAATATTTTATAGTTATAGCTATACTTTATCATCTGTTTGAAAGTAATCAGTCGGCTGTTGGTCCTTATTTGTTTATGATTCTTATTATTCTTATACTATAGCTATTACTGTTTATACTGTTTCTATTGTCTTTTGAATACGTTTGACAAAAGCCTTTCTTTTTGCTATAGGTGATTTGTCGTCTTTTCATAATGTCTCGTTGACTACGATTGGGTCGATATTATAGC
>NW_006921045.1:0-902 GCF_000392275.1 Phaeoacremonium minimum UCRPA7
AAGGTAGCTCTAGTCTATCTCCTAAACCCGCCCACTTTATATAGCGATTTCGTTCGAATCCTACAGTAGATAGGATCCAAAATGGACAGACTAGATGTATCTATAAGGAGATATGGGACTGTGAGAGATTCTATATGGCAAGGCTTACGGAAGACCACTATCATAGCAGCGACCGAGAATTCTCCCGACCAAATGGATTGGGAACTATCTGATCACCCTCAAGTTATAGTTCAGATGGTAAAACCTTCTTTAGGAAAGGCTGTCTGAGCGAGATGGGTCTTCCCTAAGGAGATTAGCAAGAGGCTTCGAGAGAACTGTTGTTTTCGATGTGGAGACTCTACCTATAAAAAGGTTGTTTGCCCTTACCTTCCTGCTCGTAATCTGGCCACCAAAGTCAATCAATATATGGTTCAGTATGGCCTGGAGCTAGAAGAAGATAATCTTGACCCTGATCAGCAAACAAAAGACTCGGAAAAAGAGTAGCTTCCACTCAAAGTCGTGAGAGGGAGCGTCAAAGG
Organism: Phaeoacremonium minimum UCRPA7; assembly: GCF_000392275.1. Classification (NCBI taxonomy): domain Eukaryota; kingdom Fungi; phylum Ascomycota; class Sordariomycetes; order Togniniales; family Togniniaceae; genus Phaeoacremonium; species Phaeoacremonium minimum. The sequence continues at coordinate 519 of NW_006921045.1, forward strand.
AAAGCTAAGGAGAAGTGGGAGGCTATAAAGCATGAGATGGATAGTAATTCATTCTAGATCGATCTAGGATTAAATGGACTTCGTTTTGTTAAAACCCTTATTGATTCTGGATGTTTAAGCTATACTATCATGTCTGATCAGGCGTCCCGACGACTCGGCTTGCCACACATTACGATCATACCTCGAGACTTATATACTATTAATTCGATATTAAGGAAAAGCATTAGAGAAGTGTCGTATGCTGATATCGACATCAAAGGATATAAACAGAAGACTATATTCTTCTATATAATACCTGATTAGGAAGAAGACGTTATCCTAGGCCTACCATAGATGAAGAAAATGGATATAACGATTTCTTATAGAAAAGGAGAAATAATGATT
>NW_006921046.1:0-11096 GCF_000392275.1 Phaeoacremonium minimum UCRPA7
GATGAGTATTACGACTCTCAATCTTGAGTATCTTCACCCTGCAAGAATTAATGTTTTATTACCTTTTCGGAGGAGTACAGCCAATTAGCTCCGCAGAATTGCCAAATGGAGGCCTTGAGTGCGAGACAAGATTTAGGCAGGCAGAATAAGACACTTATCTCACACCTGGCCATGAATTAAACCAGTGAATGAATGCATAGGTTGGGGTTTCTATGGCGTGTGAATCTGAAGTGTTTTGCTTCATGACTAGTCAGGAAATGCATCTATTGGTAGATGTTGTCCAATTGATGCACATTGCAAGCAAGTGTTTTGTATCACCCCCGATCTCAGCTTGAGGCAACAACAAAAGAAGCTTCCAAAACCCTGAATAGCGAAGACATTCCAGTGGGATAGGGAGCCGCGTGGTCACAGGCCACAGGCCTTGGCAGGCTGCACTAGACACACAGGCTACAGCTCGCCAAGGGTCGTGCGAGTTCCGAGCCCACTCAGCCCCCTTCCGGCGGTGCGGTTCCCAGTGTGCAAGGCGAGTGATTGATCATACGGCGATCGTCGATACGGGTACGGTATCAATGGGTCCCACGGGTAGGTACTGTAGGTATGTAAGGTATCTTTAGAAACGAAACATGCAAGCCTGCCCGCCAGCTGCTGATCTTCTTCCTCGGCCAATGCGCCGCCCCGTTTCTCGGGAAAACGCTTGCTGTGCAGATTGAGGCGCATCGCCGTCGTCTCAGTGCGACTAAGCTTGACAAAGCCTCAAGGGTGACGCTATGGAATTCGCCATCCAGTCGCCTGCTTAGTGGTTTGGTGAACTGTCTACCGGTACCAGATCCTCTCAGATCTTGATCTTGTCATTCTTCTCAGGGTCTGCTGAGCGGATTGGATTGAATCGCGTGCGAACAAGAGTGGGAGCCGCTGTCTGCCCGTCCTTGTCCTACGGACACGGAAAGGAAGAAGCCTGCTGCGCGTTCAGAGCTACGGCGCTGTTTGTTGGCTGCCTTGCTGATGCCGCCGCACTTCAGCATGTGAGTAGGTGCGGCAAATCCCCAGGATCCATACCTAACAAGGTACCTATGGTAGGTATCTAGGTAGATAGTCAGCAGGTAGTGCATAGGTAACTTGGAGCATCGCGGCGCCTTGTTAGAAAAGGCTGGATCTTGTATAAAGGATGTTCGCGTATGTATCATTGTGGTCTTCAAGTCAATTCCGTCGTGGTGAAGGTTGCCGTTGATTGAACCCGCATCATCCTGTGCCAAGCCCGCGGACGGCGGTCTTTATGCGCATGTTGATTTCTCCCATCCAGAGACCAATCTCGCCTCTTTCGGGTACAGTTGATTACCTACCTACCTATACTCTACTACATCTAGCATACATCGCACACGTCACTGGAGTCTGCTTGTTGCCTGCAGCACAACTTGCCGGTCTTGGACTGAAAGCAAACCTCTCTGAGAATCAAAGCAATCCAGACAAGCAATTGTGTAATCGGCCGCCGCCTTACCGGTTCTTTTCTAGAAGGTAGAAGAGGGGGGCACCCTGCAGGCGATAATCGCAAAAAAACAATTTTAGAGCCAGGAACAATTGCAGGGGGTGGTAATTGTGTAGGTACCTAGTCAGGTAGTGTCCTCCATACCTCCAGAGTAGAGGCAGAGGAGAGTGGCTGTTCCGGAGGGTCCCCTGGTCACCCTGTCAAAAGCCTGTCTGGCGGGCATTGCCTCTGCAAAATCAGCCGCCAAGGTTTAACGTCATCCCCAGCTCCCGCTCGCTCGCTCTCATCCAACTACATTCAACCTTAACTTAAAACACCTCTGTCCTCGTCTTCTGCCAAATCTGACAGCTGACTGAGCCTCCTGGGACGCCGAATATAGTCAGCCCGGATTTCCCTCGAGCACCCACGAGCTCTTCTCAATTGGACTCTCTTCACCTCTAGACAGCATGTCCTATTCCCAGTATTCCGGAAATCCCTACCAGCAGGGCCCCTCGCAGGAGTCTGGCTACGGCTATGGTAATCCCTATGGCCAGCAAGTGAGTTTTTCCGTCCGGTCCCTCGCACCCGAGACATCCATCCGCCCATCCAGCTGGGCTTGGATGCCACTCGGAGGATGAAGGGAGATTGCAGCGTCTGACAATGATACCCTCCGCAGGAGCAGCATGAGATGCAGCCGTACGGCCAGCCCTACGACCAGCAGCCCGCCGCGGCGCCGGCCGTCCACGTCCTCTCGCAGCAGGACTTCCTGTCGCGCGTGTCGCATGTGCGCAGCGAGATCCGGTCGCTGACGGCCGACGTGCAGCAGATCGCCGGCCTGCACCAGCGGGCGCTGGCGGGCTCGGACCCGCAGGCGCAGCAGCAGCTCGACGGGCTGGTGGCCAGCACGCAGCTCAAGAACACGAGCATCCGCGACCAGATCCGCTCGCTCAAGGCCGACGTCGAGCGCACCACCGACGGCAGCGCCGGCCTCAAGAAGCGCCAGTTCGACGCCCTCAACAACGACTTCAAGAAGGAGCTCCAGGGCTACCTGCAGGAGGAGCAGCAGTACAAGGAGCGCTACCGCGACCAGATCGCCCGCCAGTACCGCATCGTCAACCCGGATGCCACGGAGACGGAGGTGCGCGAGGCGGCCGACAGGGATTGGGGCAATGAGGGCATCTTCCAGACTGCGGTAAGTCGATTCCACCAGCGCAGGATGGCCCGGAGTAGCTGCCTTGCGATTGGACGTGAGAGTGCTGACAGTGATCGATTAGCTCCGAACCAACCGGACAGGCCAGGCATCTGCCGTTCTTGGTGCTGTCCGCGCGCGCCACAATGAGCTCCAGAAGATCGAGCAGTCGATTACTGAGCTTGCCGGGCTCTTCCAGGACCTCGATACCCTCGTGGTACAGCAAGAGCCTACTGTCATTAGAGCCGAGGAGCAGACAGAGCAGACAAACCAGCACCTTCAGAAGGGTAACGAGCAGGTCGCAGTTGGCATTACCCACGCCCGACGTGCCCGGAAACTCAAGTGGTGGTGCGCTCTCGTCGTTCTATTGATCGTCATCGCCATCGCGTTAGGCGTTGCCCTCGGTCTCACAGTCGGAAAGAACGCTACCAGCAAATAGAGCGTTTGGAAGGCTCCAGTAGATTTGATACTCGGGACGCCATCAGCGCCCCGAGAAGGACCATCGCAGTCCGGGCATGCCGGCTCTGTATGAGCGGAGCGCCCGGTCTCGGTCGATGGATGACGCGGAGGCTTTTGTGAGAGTATGTATGGCGAAGAGCCCCGGAAGATGTCTCCTTTTGCGATGCAACACATTTTTTGATCACCCAGCGGCGTCTGTTCTGATACATGACTTGTCTACGCAACCCATATTACACTAATTCTTGGGGGACGGCTCGCCTCTCAGGCGCATTTTGGAGCCCTGCTGCGGCTAGGACTGCAGTCTGGAGAGCAGGCTGCTTCTTCCCGCCCTGCGCCATTGTGTATATAACCAGACGCGAAAAATTGGATTGCGGGCGGTTTCTTCGGTTGGGGGGAAATTTAAAGAGACTGCATTTTCTTTTTAGTAACTCTCTTCTTGAAAACCACGAGCCGTGATGTGACTTGTCAACTCTGTCGCAGCTTTTGCACCAGCCATTCATGCTAATGAGAACGTCGCGGTAATTTTTTAAATGATAGTTCTACATTTGGTTTGCCCCGAGTAACGGGAATGAGGGAGGTATTATTATGTACAGCAAGGTTTGCGCAGAAAACCCCATGATCAATACATATAGGACACCGCGAAGGTGGGAGATTCGAGTTTCCATCCTGAACTCCCCTTATGAGTCGATGCTGAGCGTGAAACGAGGAAGAAAAAGGGAAAAAAAAGAACAGCCCGGCATAGGGGCGTCATGTTTGTCGTTTACAAGTGTTCCCCTGCGACCCCTTTTTGTAGTCCAAGGAAACCTCCCAATCGTCTTCGTCTCCACCTATATCCTCCCTTTCCGAGATGCGAGTCTAGAAGACCTGCGAGTGTCGATGCATCTATCGAAGGCCAGGTGGGCCTCCCATGCCCTGAAGCTTAGACGCCAGGGCAGGGTACTTCTCCTGCACCTGAATCTGCGTCCTGGTAGCCTCGGCGTAGGACAGTGCGTTCACCAGCTCGCCCTCCGTTCGCGCCAGTTCTGCCGCGCGCTCAAAGTACTTGAGCGCTTCTGTCACCTTGCCCTGCTGAAGGAGAAGCTGAGCCATCGTGGCAACAGCAATATCACACTCAGGGTCAACTGCGAACATGTTAGTGCGTGTTACAACAAACATATGGTTGGTGCCACATACTAATAAGCGCCTTTTGGCATAGCTTCTCAGCCTCAGCAAAGTCCTGCTTTGACTGAAAGATGGCGAGAGACTTGTTGATGAGAGGTAGGACGTTCATGCTAGTCGGCTTCGCCTGCTTCTCCATCTGGATTGCAGTCTCAAACTTCTCGATGGCCTCCTGGTACTTACCCTGGTCCAACAGGAGCTCACCGTAGTAGTTGTAGACGTCTGGGACCTTGTCAAAGTTCTTCATGCAGCGGCGGAATGTCGCCATCGATGAAGCGATAGATCCCATCTTGTACTGAGTCACGCCGAGCTGAATGTGGGAGAAGATGAAATCCCGGTCTAGGTCAATGGACTTCTGGTAGTCCTTGGCGGCTTCCGAGAATTCACCCTTGATGAAGTGCAATTGCGCGCGGTGGTAGTAGATATCGGGGTCGTCGCTGTTCTGCTTCATGGCAGCCTCGAAATCTTCCTCTGCTTTTTCCGGTGCACCTACAGAAGACTGTCAATCACAGGCACCCGATTATCGCAGGGATTATACATACCTAGCTCAAGGTTCATGCTAGCTCGCTTGATGTAGCTCTGGGTCATGGCCGGGTCGAGCTCAATGCTCTTCGTCAGGTCTAGTAGAGCATCCTCATGCTTGCCTCGGAGACACTGGAACGTTCCACGCATGTTATATGCGAAAGCCTCGTATTCGCCGAGATCGCCCAATTCCAGTGCCTTGTCAAAAGCAGTTGCGGCCTCCTCGTAGCCTTCGCCAGTCTTGACCTCGAGGGCTCGCAGGCCGACTTGTAGTTGTCCCATGCCAGTGCTCTCAGGCAGTTCGTTCGAATCCTCTAGCCCCGTTGGTCTTGGCTTGACTCGGAAGCTTTGCAGGTAGTTGCCGACGAAGGTCGGGCTCGGCAGCTTAGCAGGCTTCGTGGCCATCATCTCCTTAGCCTTGGACTCGGCAAACTTCTTTAGCAGTCGCTCGACAGCTTCGGCGCTTGATGGGTTCTTGAATCCGTCGATGATGCAGCTAGCAGTGTAGTCCAATAGAGATTCGCTGTACTTGCCCAGGTGATCGTACGCGTTGGCTCGGCGGTTCAGTGCTTTGACATACTCTGGATCCAATGTGACCGCTGCTGTCGTGTCCTCCACAACCTTTTCCCAGTTCGCAAGCGCATTGTAGCAAGCGGCTCGGTTGGAGTAGAAGACAGGGTCAGGTTTGCATATGATCGCTTGTGAGTAAAGCTCAATAGCTTTGTTGAAGTCCTTAGATCCATATGCCTTATTGCCCGCCTCCTTCAGCTTGGTAGCGGTTCTCGCACGCTCCTCTACAGACAGGGTCTGCACGGTGGTCTCGTCGATTTCTGGGAGCTCATCTGCACTCTCTACACTGGCAACTGGTGGTTGCGCCGGCCCTGTGACAGCTTCTTTGGAGGTGTTGGCCGCCTTCTCCTTCTCAGACTCTGCCTTTCGCTCGGCTTCTTTTCTTTTCCTCCTCTCCTTCTTGCTGAGCTTAGGTGTGGAGTCGCCCTTGGGTGCCTAGAAATGCGATGATATTTGGTCAGCTCTCTGCTGTGTGGCCTTGGATGTGATGCTGGGTGACATGCAAGACAGCACATCTCCGCCACTGCAAATTGGGGTCAAAGAGCTGTGCAAAAAGCAGCATGAAACATACCGAGCTGTTGTTGACATAGTAGAAGACACCAGCGCCAGCAACGACAACAGTGACGCCAGCGATGGTGTAGACGACGGCCTTATGCTCTGAAGCCCAGGTCGTTATCCGGTCCCAGACGGACGGGTCTGCAGTGGGCACTGGGATGCCCTTTGAGGGGGGAATTAGGGGAGCAGGACTGCCAGACATGGTCTTCTCTGTGCAGATCAATTAAGGGAAAGGTAATGTACAAAGGAATGGCCGACGAAAGAAGTCTGGTGTTGTGAAAAAGAAGGAGCTGGCTGATGCGATGCTGCCGTCGTCCGATGATGCAGGTTTGCATTAGCTGCTCTTGCCCAATTACCGAGCACGCGAAAAATTGTTGCGCGCGATGGACAGAGCAAGAGGTTTTTCCGGGCTGAGAAGCTTAGGCCCACTGAACCCTCGCAGGTAGGCAAGTAACCGTTGCTCCCTTTGTTAGCTTATTAGTGAGCGGGCCGGGGATGGAGACCTGACGGCATTGGTGCCTCAGGCAAAATACTAGCTGATTTGCGACTTGCTACCTAGTATAGTAAAGGAAGCTGCGACTTGACACGAAATTGCACTACCGATAGTAGCCAAGTCAATATCTTCAGTGGTAGCTTAGTAGCTTGCAGCTCGCAAAGCGGTCTTTTAGCGGACTAGAACTTGAGTCAGTGCAATAACATCCAGCTATGACTCTTCTATCAAGAGTGCTCATGAAGCTCATTTTAAGTCATTGACTGCATGAGCATCCTACAACACTAGATTGCATTGCCAGGGTTGCTTAGGTTGAGGTCGCAGCAGATACGCAGCTTCACTATGCCTGAAGAATTCCAGTTGTTCAGCTCATTACGGTATGATAAAAAGCTTCTTGACGTCCCAGCCAGTGGCTTCGCACAAGCTGGCTGGAACCACGAGAACACCTCCCCGTTCTATATGCTAGATTACCACCGTGATCGCATATTGCGTGCTGCAACATATTGGGGATGGAATCCTGCGATCAAGGCAATTGCTGGTCCAGAGGGTCTAGAAAACCTAGAGTCATTCTTGACGAAGAACCTAGAATCTGGCCCCGCGCCCTCGAGAGTGAAGGTCACATTAACGAAAGACGGAGAGCTGGGTGTTGAATCCAACAATGTGCCCGAGCAGTCCCTAGCCAATCTCTTCCCGTCTCAAGCATTACCTCAAGATATCGAGGATGCTGTTCAAGGTTCCCTCGGAGTTCTGGAACGAGAGCCGGTATATGAGGTCTACCTGGACCAGGATCCAACGCATCGCTCTGAATACACCCACTACAAGACGACTAAGCGTGCAATGTACGACGGCGCTCGAAAACGTGCCGGCATTGCTCTTACAGACACCAAGGAAGTCCTTTTGGTGAACCAGGACGATGGCACGGTCATGGAAGGCAGCACAACGACGCCCTACTTCTTCAGAGGGGGCCGATGGGTGACGCCTCCTGTTTCCCGCCAATATAACGCGGAGGCTGGTAGCGGCGGTCAAGATGGCACGACTAGACGTTGGGCATTAGAAAGGTGAGTCTCAATATGTTTGGTACACATTGAAAGATGACTGATGGGTTGCAAAGAGGGTTAGCGATTGAGGAAAAGGTTGAAGCATCTTCAGTAGTTCCTGGAGAGTCGGTCTGGCTCAGCAATGGTGTGAGGGGGTTTCTTTTTGGCAGAATTAAACTGATCAATTAGACACTCATCATACACCTAGTTTGAGCCTTGAAGGACATGACCAGTCATCGGGGCCGGAAAGGAGTTCTTCCAACTATGATCTTAGGCATATTTCAAGTTGCGCTTCACGAAGAGGCTTGAGATATTTTCCTTGCCGGTTTTGCCCAGAGTTGCTCATCCCCAGACCCAGTACTCAGAGTTAAGTCGGCAGCGATTTGAGAACTTGTATCAAGATTCCATAATGGTCAGTTGTCAAAGATATTTCGGGCAAAGAGTCGGTGACTTCAGTCACCTATTCCCGGTTCTAGCTTCCGGCACTCATTTGCCGCTCTGAAAATAGAAGATTGACAGCCAGGGACCATCACTTTGGATTCTTACAGGACGTTCAGCTTGGATTTGAACTTGATACTTGGCATTCAGGGTTGGATCTGCATGAAATAACCCTTGTACGCATCAGGTGCAGGGGGGCGCCGACCCGCTGATGCGGGCGTTCCGAGGTGTACCTAGGTCGTCTGTGCGGTCTGACAGCACAGGCTCGCTGTAGTCTTACATCATTGTTGCGAGACGCGCAACCTCTGTGTTGAATATCGACAGGGCTGCCAAGATTTCCGGATCCTCTGTTTTACGCAGACCTACCAGAGCTCGACACCTCGCACAGCTATGAATGACTTGAGTGTATCAATCTCGATGACTTGCAAAGTTGACTTGCTCGGTGCTTTCTTGGTGTCGCAGCGAGTGCCGGTCTTTGCCTTGTGACGGTCATCCCGTGCCTGAATGTGGGGGAATAAGTGTTACACAAGATGCTGCCATTATTACCTTGACGTCTATGACTGGCAGCTTGCTGGGTGTAAATAGAATACTACCTGTTCTACACCTTTGGATTGTCACACATCAGAGCCGTTGGAGCCAAGCCGTCGAAGAGTCGATCCACCAACATTTAGATGCAGGTACTGTGAAGCCAAGCCCGCCCAGAGAGCTTAACTTAACAGTCTGACTGAGAATCTTAAAAAAGAGGCTTCAGGGGACTCTCCAATGACGGTTTGTCTCAAAATCTACCGCAACATGGGTGATGGACAAGTGTGGCATTGCTATGTCCTGCATTGCCATGCCCCCACCTCTCTGTTCGGTCTAATCAGCACTTCCCGTTGCTCAATGTAACCTCCAACTCGACTGAGCTCTTGGACAATGACGCCAATCCAAAACATCATTGTACTGCCGGGCTCCATCCCACGACGGCACGTGCATCGAGTTGTCGTCACCAGTCTCTTATCCAGAGCTCTATATCTCAACATGAGACTGTCATTTGCTGCACAATGAAATGCTCTTTTTGGATTCATCCCCGTCATTGTCGCCTCCCAAACGCAAGCAGGTTTAGATCAGGGCCAAATGGAGCCGCGGGGCAGGTTGCTCGCCTTCTGAGTTGTCCACATACCTTGTAACCATGTTTCCACAATCGTAGCAACATAGCCTTGCTGGGATTGAGACATGCAGGCACACCAGTCTTCATCTGGCGTTTTCAGCACGACCTGGTTCTCCTCCCGGTCGACCCTCCCACCATCCGGGCACGACGACAAACAGACACTGGCCAGCATCTCCTTTCGAGGTATTTGACTGGGCAAAGCTGAGGTTTCCGTGATATTGCAGGTACCTCTGATACCCCGGACCAGGAGACAGACGGCTCAGCAGGGACATTCTTTTGCTTTAGTGAGGCAGGTGCTCTGTAACCAAGTGATCATAAAGAGGTTGTTTCGTAACGCGCCTTCCTAAATGAGGCACCCCCAAGATATAAGTAGGTAGACCTCCTCTCCTCTTAAGATTCATCGCACCTCCCTTCATCATCCATTTCCCATCCGTCCTGTACATCTCTCTACCATTTGACTTCTACACCTACCACATTCAACTCCCCACGATTATCAGTACACCAACTTTCCACACTTCGAAACCCCCCCCCCTTCATCTCGCTCTGTTCGTCCTAAGAAGCTCTTTCACCACGAGCTCTTGTTCTTTCGTATGAGACACTCTCAAGCACTTCTGAAGAACATCACACGAACCCCAGCTATGGAGGCCTACTTCGCAACGCAGTCCAAGCTTAAGCGAGAGCTTAACCTTCGTAAGGTGGCAGCTGTGCCTAATCAGAACTACAAGGCCCATGGAACCAAGTCTTACGTCTATCTGTTGAATCGATTCGGCTTCACTCCCACCAAGCCTGGTCCGTATCATCATGTAAACAAAATTCAGCAGCGCGGTCTTGCGGGCTCCAAGGTGGCAGTGGGCGGTCGTGTTCGCCAGCAGAAGACACTGGTGAAGCGAGTATCTGCGGATTCTGATGAAGTTGGAGATGTCACCGCAGAGGATCAGCAGAATGACTCCATGTACCTCTGTGAGGTTGAAATCGGGACGCCGCCACAGAAGTTCAAGCTCGATTTCGATACTGGATCGTCTGATCTATGGGTATGTTTTCCTAACGTGGTTCAATGGGATGGGATGAAACTAATTCTTCTAGGTCTTCTCTACTGAACTCAGCAAGAGTCTCCAGAAGGGGCATAACATCTTCGATGCGTCGAAGTCCTCCACTTTCAAGAAGATGTCTGGCTCGAGCTGGAAGATTTCCTACGGAGACGGAAGCTCCGCTTCTGGTGATGTCGGCACTGATCTCGTCAATATTGGAGGTCTTAAGATTGAGAACCAGGCCGTTGAGCTTGCCAAAACATTGGCCGCACAATTTGCCCAGGGAACTGGCGACGGTCTTTGTAAGTTTGTTTTATTATGGAAATCCTCGATTATGCTTCCTAATCAGAATTGAACGAACTGACTTATGTTGCAGTGGGACTTGCATTCCCTTCAATCAACACAATTACCCCCGAGCCGCAGAACACTCCAGTTGCGAATATGATCTCGCAGGGTGACATTCCCAAGGACGCTGAGCTTTTCACCTCAGCATTCTACAGCTCCCGTGATGAGGCACCAAATTCCTTCTACACCTTTGGCTACGTCGAAGAGGATCTCGTCAAGGACCAGGAGATCTCATGGACCGATATTGATAATTCCGAGGGTTTCTGGATGTTCCCATCCACTTCAGCCACTATCAACGGCAAGAAGATTACCCAGTCTAGCAACACTGCTATTGCTGATACCGGCACGACCCTCGCCCTCGTGTCTGATGAGGTTTGTGATGCCTTGTACAAGGCCATCCCTGGTGCGAAATACGACGAGCAAAACCAAGGCTACACGTTCCCCACCAGCGTGACAGCCGATCAGCTGCCCGACTTCAGCGTTGCCATTGGCGACAAGGAGTTTGTTATTCAGAAAGGTAGGCAATTGTGACCTGATGAGTTGGCCAGGCTGACCAGATTTATTACAGAGGATCTTGCCTTCGCTCCTGTTGACGAGAGTACTTGGTACGGTGGAGTGCAGTCCCGCGGCGACAACCCATTCGACATCTTGGGAGATACCTTCTTGAAGTCTGTCTACGCTATTTGGGACCAG
>NW_006921046.1:11111-17465 GCF_000392275.1 Phaeoacremonium minimum UCRPA7
TTCCCAAGATCGAGGCAACTCAGAACCTCGAGCCCCCTACAGATTCTTAAATGTGAATCAATGGATCCTCCATACTTTTGGGGGTCAGACTACGAGAGAACCTAGGGTTTGAATGGATGCTAAATGGTAGGCTTTTGCTTTGATCCTAGCAGGTAGTAATTGCTCTTTGCGTCAGAATGTCACGTATTTGCACATGCAACTTTAACTTGTGGATAGCCACACTGGGGCATTGATATATGAAGCTATGAGATTGAAAGTCGTCAACTCTTCAACAGAGCTGTACATGTAGCTATAATGCGATTGCCAATCTTACTTGCAGCCCACCTCGAGCAAGCACTTAAATCAAGACAAGAGGCATGGATTTTGCGTATCTGCTGTGATCACGGGAAAAATGACAGTTCATGAGATGAAAAGTTGTGTGTAAAAGATACCTAGTAATTCCTTGTGACGGATGTAACCAAATTCCAGGGCATTCTGTCCTTTTGAATTAGCTCTTCCGAATCCCATATCAAATCAACGATCCAAATCAATCAATCAAGATCCGAATCGGATTTGCGTCTGCGTGTGTCGGTCGGCCCAACGGCATCTGCGGATATCCAAGACAGGCTTGCAGCTGCAAGAGAGGGAGGCGATGCTCCGCTATTGGCTGGGAGGAAGTCCCGGGTCGACCTCCCCGTTGCCGTGGGGTGGGGGGAGGGGATGATGGCCGGCGGAAGGACCAAACGTCCGGTAAATCTGGCTGATGAGACTGACGTTTGCTGCGCATAAGTCATCGTTGATTCCGTCTTATTTCGCCGGGCTGGTGGCCATGGGAATGGATGTTGGGATGAGCAGTAATGCGCTTGATGAGATAGGCGACCAGGATATCCAAGTAATAATGATCCTATTTTACCTGCCTGCAAAAAGGACTACTCTTCAACCGATATTTGGTTGGTGGCCTGCATTGGAGTAGAGCGTTTGAGTACACCCGCCCATGCATAAGGTGCCTTTTTGAGACCTTCGACACTTAGAGAGAAAGAGGGGGCGTTCTCCGATTTTCTCCTCATGCGAACGGCGGCGAGGGTGGCTGTCTCCGTTTCTGCTTACATGGACATGGACAGTCAGTCAGCCAGTCTTGGGTTGTGCCACTGCAGCCAGCCAACTGGAAGAGCCGCGCGAACACGGCGAGCTCTAGAACCTGAATGGGAGGAGAGCTGCTGCAGTGCCTGTGGATGCCGGGGAAGTGTCTCGGTCACTTCCTGCTCGGGTCTTTGCTAGACCCTTTCAGATGGACTAACAGCCCCCCCGAAGACGGACACTCCCTGGTCGGATCAGCACGTTAGGCACGCTAAAAAGTTGTTGGCAACTTCGATTATTCAGGGCGTCACGATTGGCTCTGTCATCGTGATCATGTTGTCTGCACCACCTACCCAAGACCCAAGACCCAAGACCAAAGCTAAACCCTACAGAGCCTGCCTGGATACTGTGCTCTACCTATTACCCTCAGGGAGGTTCGTGCCTCCTCTGACTTATAACCGAGAGCCGTCCATCGGATGAGGAGAATGTCATACCAGAAAAGGGGAAGAAGATAGGCGAGTAGGATATAGGATATAGGATAGAGGATACACCTACAGACTGAGTCATCCCTCAAGTCTATCGTCAAGGCAGCAGAGCACCACATGTACCTAGGTAGGCTTCGATTGTTCCAAGGGCAATGCATTGAATGAGAGGTTTCTTTGGCCAAGACTTTGGCTTAGCTAAGGCAGAAGAGGTCGGCTTCTCGCGGTTATTATTATGGTGGAAGACGAGCCATTTCTGTGTTGTTTTCTATTTCCCGCCTGCGTGTGCATATGATTGTGACGATTGTGATGATTGTGATGATGAGCTGGCCCGCAGCAGGCAGGGCATGTCAGGTCAGGTCGAGTGATGACAGGGCACTTCAAGGTTGTGATGTTTTATGGCTGATGTGGTTGCAGGGCAAGGATTCGTGGAGAGATGCACTTGCAAAGCGTGGACTGTGCGCACTGCAGGAAGGAGCAGCTGTGAAGCAACACCAGCAACTCCGAAGAGCCAGTGGCTTCCTTGTGTTGCGTCTCTCTCTTTCTTTCTTGAGGGTGGAAGTGACCCCATTGCATTCTACCTAACCTACCTGGATACCTGCCTAGGTACCTACAGTACCGGTCACTATGCCTGAAAGTGCCTAACCAATTCCCATCAATGCAGTAATGCAGTGCCTGTACAGTGAGCCTACTGTCCTTACAGAAGCTATCTTTCTCCCAATTCAGGCCTCTTAGCGGTGTTTTAGTGGGCAAACCCAGACACATGCACAAACACACACACACACACACACAGGCGGAGGTTGTCCGGGATCCATCCATCATTCAATTGAGTCTTCCCTGCCAGCCATCACCCACCCGCCTTGCCTTGCCTTAACTTGACTTGACTGACCTCACTTAGCCTGTGAGTGAGCGGGCAGGTGGATTCCCCCCCAATCTCTCTCTCCCATTCTCTCACTGCCTACCCGACCCGGACCTCAACATCATCAACAGCTACCTCCTACCTCCACCTCCACCACCACCATCATCCGCCAACGCCGCCTCCTCTCTCTCTCCCTCTTGTGCCTGGCCTGAATCCCCTCTGCCAGCAGGAACTCAAAGCGTTAATTCGCCTTTGATTCTCATCTCATCTCTTCACCAGCCAGTGCCCGCCGTTTTTCTGCCGCCTCTGCAGCAGCCTGCTGGTTCTTTTTTCTTAATAATACCTTCCTTTCGAGTTTTGGAAAAAGTTCGCCCTTAGGTTCAGTTTTGCCGCTCTTGCTACCTACCCAGTCCAGCACCTTCTACCATACCACAATTTGCTACCGCAGGGCGGTCATTTCGCTTTTCCCACCGAGCCCGACCCGATAAGCCTTTTGCTCTCGCATGATTCATTTGTGAACGGCGCCCATTGCAGCATAGGCCCGACGCCGCTGCTGCTGCTGCTTTGTTCATCTGATCTCCTCTCTTCCGCTACTACCACCCACGCCCGACAACATGGCTGCTCTTCCACGTCGCAGAAAGGCCTTCGGTCATCGTCGGCGGGTCGAGGATGAGGGCGAGGACGAGGGCGGACCCGAGGCGCTCGATGTCGATGACGATTCCCTGACTGAGGGCTCTGTCATCAGCGACGACAATGATGCTGCCGATGATAGTGATACTAGCAATGTCGACGAGGCGTCTCCCACATCGCCCAACATCAGCAAGGCAGCGGCAAACGGAGCTCCAAAGTCCGGAGGTCGCCATCAGAATGGAGGTGCTAGTTCTGCCGCTGCACAACCCTCTCAATCGACGATAACCGACACCGAACTCATGCTGAACGGCCTGCACATCTCCAACCAACCGGGCTCCACGGAGGAGCTACAGTTTGATGACGCCGTCAGATCACCATCGAAGGCCGCCGCTCCAATCGTCGTGAGCTCCAGTTCAGCTCCACAGCCACAAGATGGACCGCCGTTTGAGCGTCGCCGTCGCGAGCACGAGGAATACAGGAAGAAGAGGGACGAGGATCCGGCCTTCGTGCCCAACCGTGGGGCCTTCTTCATGCACGACCATCGGCATGCCGGGCCTTCTGCCAACGGCTTCCGTCCGTTTGGCAGAGCTCGGCGTGGAGGTCGAGGTGGCATGGGAGGGCCCTTCGCGCCCATCAAGTATGTATCATCTCCATCTCGTGCATGCTCCCATCATGACGCAGCTAACGCTATGGTCAGCCAATTTCACAACTCGACGGATCCCACCACAAACGCCCCCTGGGCCCACGACATGCACGAAGCCGTCGCGGAACCGGTACCATCTCGGCCGACTCGACACATCAACCACATCAACAATGAGGGAATCGCAAATGGCGACGGGCACATCCCCACATGCCCGCCCAGTTCAACCCCTATCAATAGAACTTTGTCGACTGAGAAACTGCTTGGCAATGCACAAGTACGAGTGTATTTCCCGCCGTTGAAGACACCGATCATCTTCTCCGGCGTGCCGGTGAAGCAGTACACCAAGCTACCTGATCATCGACCTCCCCTCCGACGAGACAAGCCTGTGCGGATTTCCCTGCCCGATCATCCACCTCGCTACATCTTCCCTGCTGTTGATCGGTCATTCATCTTCATCCCTCGCGCAATGCGACCGAATCAACAACGGATGCGAGGCAAACCCCGTTCTGGGCTCGGATCTGTCTCAGGATTTTCTCGACGCACTAGTGTTTTTGGCGGCAGTTATTACGGCAGTGCCTACTCTCCGAGCATTGCTCTAAGTCGACGGTCATCAATAGCACCCGAGATGGGCCGCGACTTTCTTGTATCTCCGACCGGCTCTGCGATCTCACGAGGTGCTTTCCCTCTCGATGCATCACGACCCATCGTCAGACTTCCTCCTCTGGCGCGACCGGAGCAATCTGCCCCTATCCCTTTTGCCGCTCCAGCCTCTGATGCTGCTGGTGGGATGACAGATAGGTCTCCGGCCCTCGGGGAGTCGTCTATTAACGACCTTCCTCCTCCCCAGACACATCCTCTGCCGCAGAAGCCTACCTTCCAAGAGAACCGACCCAGCTCCATAGTCATGCATCAGCCTCGACCTCAAAAGACTGTCTCTGTTGAGAACATCGAATCGCCAACAATGCAAATGACTTCATCGCAACCTTATCAACAGGCTTTCCACCAGCAGGTCCCGGTTCAGGTTTCGAATGGTTTCCCGCACGAGACGCATGCTCGACATCCATCATACCCGTCTCAGCATTCTACGGGCACTCCTCTATCTCAGATCCCGGAGCGAGCTATCCATGCTGCTCCCTTCCAACCGAATGCGTACCCGCAGCAGGGTTACTACGGACAGCCATATCAGATGATACAGCCGCAACAGGGATACTACTATCCATCCGGGTTCGGTAACAACATGGGTCCTTCTGCCACAGCTCCAGCCTTTGTTCCAGGAGCTCAGCAGTCTCAGCCTGCGAATTTCTCACAGCCAGGTCAAGGAGACGGTCCCAGCGCTCAAGCAAATGGACAGGCACCCAATGGACAGAACTTGGTGGCCCAGGAAGTGAACGGCATGGTCTATTATTATGATGCGACTCAAATGCCGACGGTACAAGGATACCAATCATTCCCAGGATCCCAGAACTTTGTTCCTGGCGTCGTCGGCATGGGAGGCATGGTGACACCGAGTCCTGATGGATTTTACTACCCCCAGCAAGCTCCTCCCATGATGTACTACTCTCAATAGGGTCCTGCGTTGCCTTGGTCATGTTCATTTCCACGATTACCGTCACATTTATCTTACTCACTTTAATTCGCAACACCTTGAACATGAACACACCCTCGCATCACTTAGCATCCTACACATTCTTCGATTTTGAGGCTCTTATCTTATTTCACTAGGCGGAACAGGGTAGTTTGGGGCAGGGGCCGGTTTTTTGTGCAATTCTGCTACTCTCGGGGTGCGGGTTGGCTTAGGTTCTTCTTCGCTACTACCACCTCTTTGTAGGATTGCGAGCTCATTACTATCGCTGGAAGGGCGCTTCGAGGAAAAAGCAGATGATGGAGAAAAAGTATTTTGGGCTTTTAGTGGTTGTGGCAGGCAGATGGAGGATGGCATGGCAGACAAAGTAGGGCAGCACTTGTTCAGAGAGATGGCCTGCTCCGTGGACCTTTATACCACCTAACCTCACCTGGCATTACCCACACCTTTCTTGCAGCAAATCCCAGATTTTTCCCCGTCCGCATCATCTCTTCTTGTTTGGCGTTGATTGTATACTGAATTGTTTTGGGAAGGATATCCCCTGCCTGGGCGTTTCGGGAGTCTCAATAGCATTTGGTATCTAGTGAACGGGTTCGAGCGTTTGCTTTTGCTCTTGGCGTGGGTTGATCAAGGGCCCTCTTCCTCCTTTGGCGATGCAGCCTCACCTTTATGATTCTGTGGGCTTTGTGATGTTCTGTTTTCCCAGCTGCCTTTCCTTTGCTCATACTGACTGACTACTGATTACCTCACATTCCCTATGTCGAGCTACCACTGCACTTCCTGAATGTTTGCATTATGTCTGAGAAGAAAAAGCAGATGTTGGGCATGCTACGGGACAAGGTCGTTCATTCTAGAGTGTCTCCTTCATAAAGACTTCCGGGACTCTTTTGTTTCATGGCGGATCCTGAGGAGCGATTCCTGGGACGGGGTCATACTTACTCGCTTCTCTTATTTTTTCGAGTTTGTAGACGTGGTTAGAAGAGGTTATCGCTTACTAATACAGAGGACTTCTTTTGTATAATCACTGCCATAAAAACTCTGTCCGTGACTTGATGGGATGTACACCTCCGCCGGGGTAACAAACGTTATTTTAGCAAGGTGA
>NW_006921046.1:17580-123883 GCF_000392275.1 Phaeoacremonium minimum UCRPA7
ACTCAGAATTAACAATTATTACCCCAGCGGAGGTGTGGATATATGTCCAGATGTGTAACCTGTCCCGATGAGATGACAGATGTATTATCTGGCATCGACTAGCTACTGTGGGTTTCTTGTTAGTCAGGCGTAATCTAACATCCGGAGCTGAGCCTCATCATCTAATTTTACCCCAAGACACATTCCAGTTGGAGGCCCCCCATGCCACTTGTCTCAGGATGCGGGGGAGAGAAGAGTCATCGGTGTGATTATGGCGTGGGTAGAATACGATATGAACACGTAGGTTTTGGTGGGTTGAGAAATCCTCCTCCTAGCTCCGTGTAAGTCGGTTTGCCAGCCTTCCAAGCTTAAATAGAGCCGCTAAGCCAATACCGGGACTTGCTCGACATCAGTCGAAGCTGCCTTGTGGTTTGAGCCTCCCTTGCTCTACATTTACAACACCGGTCTGTTGTTCAAGTCATGACGGGCGGCAAGGAGAACGGCGCCACGGGTGGGATTGTCGTCTTCTCGGGCGGCACTGCGGCCAATTCTCTGGTCGATGTGTTTAATAAGATCCTTGGCAAGCGTGGCTGTCCCCTACAGTACATCATCCCCATCAGCGACAATGGCGGAAGCTCGTCTGAGCTGATCAGGGTGTTTGGAGGGCCAAGTAAGTCTCCCAGATGACTTCAGATGGGATTTTATTTCTAACGAGTATTTACAGGTGTTGGTGATATCCGAAGTGCGTCATACTTAATCGCAAGGGCGCTGGCTGAGGCGCTGACATCGCTTCATTATTATCTATTTGGGGTCCTGTGGCTAATACGATGCAGGCCGTCTTGTTCGTTTGATCCCGAACAATGGCGACGAGGAGAGAGCGGCGCTGAAGACGCTGTTCGAGTACAGACTATGCTCCGATCCGCTCAAGGCGAGGACGGAATGGCTCGACGTTGTCGAGGGGAGGCATCTCTTGTGGTCGTTCATCTCTAGCGAGAAGCGGGAACTCATCCGCTCAGTGTTCAATACATTGAACATGGAGATCGTCAAACGTGCTAGGCCAACGTCGGTTTTCAATTTTGGAGAGGCGAGCATAGGCAACTTGTTCTTGACAGGGTAGGTTCACGATGCTCGACGCTTCCTTTATGCCTACGGCAAAACATTACCTCTTGTGCATGATAGACTTACTGAAATGAATCCTCCAGAGCCCGCCTGTTCTCTGGGTCTTTCGAGGCCTCTATCTACCTGCTGTCTATGATCTGCTCCATCCCAGAGTCGATATCTGTGCTCCCAGCCATCAACTCCAACTTCACGCACCACATCTCGGCCGGGCTGGCTGATGGCACGCAGATCGCAGGCCAAGTAGCCATCTCGCATCCCTCGGCGCCGACGTCCGTGCCGGACAACACGATCCGGCCGACGGGCGACCGCACCGAGGACCACGACCGCATCGAGGACGCCAACCTGCCGGGGTCGCTGCCCGTGCTGCGGGGCCGGCACGCGGGCTTCTCCAAGGACGACGAGGACGACCTGCCGGCACCCGTGCGGCGCGTCTGGTACATCAACCCGTACGGCCACGAGATCTGGCCGCTGGCCAACCCCAAGGCGCTGGCGGCGCTGCACGCGGCGCGCATGGTCGTCTACAGCATCGGCAGTCTCTACACGTCCATCGTGCCGTCGGTGGTGCTGCGCGGCGTCGGGGCGGCGCTGGCGGACCCAGGCCCCGGCCCCGGCCCCGGCCCCGGCGCCATCCGCCACAAGGTGCTCGTCCTCAACGCGCGGCTCGACCGCGAGACGGGCGGCGGGCGGCACCCGATGACGGCGACGGACTTTGTGGCGGCGATTGCGCGCGCCGCGGCGGAGAGCCAGAGCGACTTCTCGGCGGCGGCGCACGAGGACGAGTACGGCCGGTACGTGACGCACTTGGTGCACCTGACGGGGCCGGGGGCGCCGGCCGTGGACGCGGAGGAGCTGGCGCGGCTCGGGGTGCGGTGCGTGGAGGTGCGCGGGAGGATGGTGGGCGAGGGGCGGAGAAGGATGCTGAGGTACGATGAGGCTGGGCTGATGGAGGCTCTGGAGAGGATCACGGATGAGTGAGTGGACGAGGGTGTATGTATGAATAAGAATAGGGGGATTGACCCCGTCCTTGTAAGATCACGGTATAGAGCTACGTAATAGAGACCCCGGCATGTCTATCTACTTCAAGGCTACACGTGTCTCTTACCTGTTGCCTACGTAGGCACGGTCACTGATAGATACGAGTGAGCTGTTGGTCTGCGTCGTCGTGTAAGTCTGCCTCGAAAAGGAGACAGCCTTGCATTAGTCGTGGTGGGCCGGGACAGGCAGTCGT
Source organism: Phaeoacremonium minimum UCRPA7 (assembly GCF_000392275.1). Classification (NCBI taxonomy): domain Eukaryota; kingdom Fungi; phylum Ascomycota; class Sordariomycetes; order Togniniales; family Togniniaceae; genus Phaeoacremonium; species Phaeoacremonium minimum. The sequence goes on from NW_006921046.1 coordinate 19,907, forward strand.
CATGTTCGTCAGGTGGATCAGTTCTCTGGTGTGACAGGATGCGCTGCGGTGAACCTGCAAACAATCTCGATGCACCGCAATTACAATTCCTCCTCGACAACAGACCAAGAGACCCCACAGGGCGGGAACGACGAGCCCACGATGAAACTCGGGGTTGTGCATTGTGTCACGCAGCAGTGGTGTTGCTGTTGTTTGGCGGTGTCGTCGGCGGGCGGGCGTAGCTAGCTGGTTTGGTCTCGACTTACACCGCCATGGTGGCTGGAAAGCAACGGGAGAGCTACCTGGGTGGTAGATGAGAGGCTCCATGAAGTTCATGAATTGAGTTTGCCCATGAGCATATTGGCTGCCGCCCTGGCCACCACCCACCCTGTTTTCCGGAAAGTGTATAATGTGTATAGTATGTGTATAACATGTGCATGTATGTGTGCTTGAATCCACACACGGCTGGCCAAGTATGACAAAACCTACGTAGAGACGGAATTGGAAATGGATGACGGTCATCGAGTCAGAAGCGAGCAATCGGGTGTGCTGTAACGGGCGGTCGGTTGTGACAGCAGCACCAGCTCTGGTAGGCTTCCCAGGCCCATGGGGCATAAAACGCGTACACACGGCACAATAATGCTGTTGGATACATTATTGCATCCTGTCCTGGACCAGCTCACCGATTCCCGTTGCCATTCTCGTCTGGCCATTCGTGCACTGGTCGGAGGTAGCTTCACGCCTTCGGTCAGCAGCTAGCCAGGCTGGCCAGACCCCCGGGTGGGCGGCGGGGCTGGACTGGGCTGGATGGGATACCTGATGCGGCAACTGGCTTGTTAGGTGCTTGTGCTGTTAGGTGGAGGCATGTGTGTAATTCTGGACGGGCCAGTCATTGCGTTACGTTGATTGATTGATTGCTTTCTTCCTTCGGGGTTTGCTGATCAATGCAAATGGAACCTGAAGGTGGGGAAACCCAGGAGTTCGAGGAAACCGAACCTCTCTCGGGACCGTGAGGCGCAACTTTTGGCTTGGGATGGCTTGGTGAGGGGTTAGATACTCCTACCTAGGGAGTCATAGAAGCCACCCATAAGTATGATGCTCGCTAATTACTGCATCTCATCCTATGTATTGTATATGCCATGCTATGTAGAATATCTCCATGGGATGAGGTGGATGGATGGATGGATGAACACGGATGGGACAAGGACAGGGACGGGATGCCTATCGTAGTACTTTAGAGCATTCTCTGACACTAACAAGCCCGATGTATCCGCCGTGCTCCTTCGGCTAACAAACACACCAGGATGGTTTGTTCCCGCAAGAAGAGGCTCTGCTCTCCTCTGCTTTACTCAGCTCTGGTCAGATTAGCTGGCAGATTGATTGCGTTTGCCTCTGCCTTGGAAGCCCCAGCTGCTACAGTAGACATGGTCAGCGATACAGAACATCCATGGGCTTCGATGACCTCGGCGCTTGTTCTTGCTAGAAGGATGGGGCCGAGTCCTCAAAATGGGCTTTCATAATCCAATCGAAGTATTTGGAAGCCCGAGACTGGCCCTCCAAGACAGCCAAACAGGCGGATTAATTGTTGGTGACTGATCAGTAAGTAGTTTAGTATGCCGAGCGGCGAAAGCTGAGACAGGTCAATAGACCTCAGGCAGGCGGAAGGAGGAGGGGGACTACGTAGGCCTGCCGTCGGGGTACGAGGATGATGTTAGGGTCAGTGGTCGCCTGACCCTCCTCCGTCGCCTTGCCGAATGCAATCCATTTAACAAGCTTATCGTACCCCATACCTGGGCCTGTTAGTGCAATTCACCCGAGTCGCCTCACCTGCCGCCACTCACTTGCGAAACCTTTATCTGCCTGGAGGTCCCACCTACCGCCTTGCACTATTAAGAAGCAGGCAGGTAGCCGTCAAATTGGTAGAGAGCGAGAGAGGCACTGACACTGACACTGACACTGACCTCCCCTTCTGCCCGCCGCCACTATTCGTCAACCTAGGGGGATCTGCCCACCCAAAAGACGAAGTGACTGACATATTGACTGCTGCGTGCGTGTGTGGTCAGTACCTACTTACCTACCTACCTACCTAAGCCAGCTCTGCTCTGTCTCCACCACCATCCACCATCCACCATCCCGGCGATCTGAGCAACTCTCTGACTCTCTTCCGCTCACCTCCTCCCCTTTCACATCCTCTTCCCCTCCTACTACCACCACCACCTTCCTTTCCGAAGGCTATTGTTCATTTTGGTTCATTGTCTGCCATATCCTGTCGCTGTCTCCCGCTACATCTCAGCGAGCATCGTTGTCCCAGGAGCAGCCGACGACGACGACGATCTGAGCCTTATCAATCCGCCTCACCTCCACTTCCTCGTACGTAACCGCCCGTCATCGGCTGAAACACAGCTGCTCTCACCACCACCACCACCATCACCGTCTGCCTTCTCCTCTACCACCCCATCAACCATCACTGCCTTCTGGCATCAATCCCCTGCTAATACCATCTCCCTCAGCTTCATACTCTATCATCATGGCGTCGACTTCACAGACGACTCCTGATACCCCCGTCACTTTGAAGGTGAACTACGACGGCACCACCCGCCGCACCAAGTTGCCTCTCCGTGACCTGGGTGCAAGCTCTCTAGAGGACAAGGTACGTCATATTCTATGCTATCCATCACAAAGTAGATGGTATTACTATTGTATTGAGATGTTAAATGGACATCTCTACTCGATACAACTTGTCGACTTGACCTGATGGTGCATCATGCTAACAAGATGGGTAGCTCCGATCGTTCCTGAACATCCCCAGCACAGCTAACTGCGTCTTCGAGCGATACTCTGATTCAGCAGCATCCTATGTTGTTCTCGACCAGAACAACATCTCCGTCTACAAGCAACTCTACCGTGCCGCCAAGGCAAAGCAAAAGCTCAAGCTCCGAGTCACCGTCAAGGAGGTCGAGGAGAAGGGTCCCAAGCCAGTGACCATCGAGGACGAGGAGGACCCCGAGTTGCCCGAGCCCGTTCAGACCAAGTCCCCAGCTCCCCTGATTTCCGAAGCTTCCTCGGTTATCTCAGCACCTGCCGACGAACAGGCCCACCTTCGAACCCGTCTTCGAAGTGCCGTCGAACTGTTGGCCCAAGAGCACAAGGAGATGGAGCGAAATATCGAGTTGCTCGAGGCTTCCTTTGCTGCTCAGCGACTGAGCCCTCCTCAGCCTGAACCGGAGGTGAAGAAGACGTCTGAGATCCCCATCACCTTTGGCCCTTGCTCGCGAGGCTGGCGATCTACTGCCACGACTGCCGAGACTCCCGTCTGCGCACCACGTGCCAACTTTGCTGTCTGCTGCAACAGCTGCGACCGCACTATTCCCGAGTCTCATTACCACTGCTCGACTTGCGACGATGGCGACTTTGATCTGTGCCAGGAGTGTGTCGACCAGGGCATCACCTGCTATGGTGCTGATCACTGGCTGATCAAGAGATTCGTTAAGAACGGCATGATCATCAACAGCACCACCGAGCGGATTGCTCCCAAGCCCAAGGCAAAGCCCCAGGAGGAGCGCCGTGTGCCTGAGCATCCCTTCCAGCTTCCTGCTCCACCGGTTGTGCAGCATGCTATCTTGCACATGAACCGCGCTCCGTTCAATGCTGTCCGAACTTGCAACAACTGCGTCCAGGAGTTTGCCGAACAGGAGTTCGTCCACTGCACAGTCTGTGAGGACTTCGACCTGTGCAAGTCCTGCTTTACCAAGGACCAGCATGGTCACCATCCCAAGCACGGCTTCGTCCCTGCTGTAGAGGGCACTGCATTCTCAGCTGATATCTCCAAGCGTCTTGCTCCTGGCCGTAGCCAGCGACATAATGCCATCTGCGACGGTTGCGACAAGTTTATCTTTGGCGTCCGCCATAAGTGCCTCGACTGCCCTGACTGGGACTACTGCTCTGACTGCGTTGTGAACGCTGGCTTCATTCATCCCAACCATCGCTTCGTGCCTATCTACGAGCAGATTGCCGATGTTCGTGCTCGAACTAACTTCCGGCCCACTCACTTCGGCATCTGCTGTGATGGCCCGCTTTGCTCGTCTGGCCGCAACACTGCTGCCTACATCGTTGGCGACCGCTACAAGTGCGCCGTCTGCAACGACACTGACTTCTGCGCCAACTGCGAGGCCAGCCCCGCCAACACCCACAACAAGACGCATCCGCTCATCAAGTTCAAGACGCCAGTCCGTCATGTTAGTGTCACGACTACTGGCGAGCATGAGGATGGTCAGCGAATGCCTGCCATGGGTGATCGATCCCTGCGTACTAGGACCAGCACTAGCTCCCGTGCAACTGAGACTACTCTGAACAACCAGGACATTGCTCCCGCACCAGTTCAGACAGTGGTTGATATGGCACCAGTCAAGGTCGAGGAGTCGACCACTGAACTTGCGAAGGTTGAGGTCAAGGAGGAGCCTGTCGAGGAAGAGTCCAAGCCCGAAGAGTCCATTGTCGAGGAGTCTGCTTCTGCTGATGACCTGATCGCGGTGTTCGAGCGAGACACAATTGCTGATGGCACTGTTATGCCCCCCAACCACGTCTTTGAGCAGACCTGGGTTCTCCGCAACGCCGGCACCGTCCCCTGGCCTGCGGGATGCGCTGTCAAGTTTGTTGGTGGTGACTATATGGGCCACGTTGACCCCAAGCACCCTGCCGGCATCCAAGAGCTCGTCTCTGCCTCGGAGTCTACTGTCTGCTACAACACTCTTGCTCCTGGCCAGGAGTTCCCTTTCACAGTTCTGCTCCGCACTCCTGCCCGTGAAGGCAAGACTATCTCCTACTGGCGCTTGACCACCAAGGACGGTCTCAAGTTTGGCCATCGTTTGTGGTGCGAAGTTGACGTCAAGAAGCCAGAGGAAGAGACCAAGGAGATCATCAAGGAGGAGCCCCAGGAGGCTATTGCCCCTATTGTTGAGGAATCCGTCTCTTCATCTCCCAAGACTGAGGAGAGCCAGATGATCTTCCCCAAGCTTGAGAAGGAGTCGCCCGTGTCTAGCGTTCACGAGGAGGCCAAGTCCGAGACTTACGTGCCTTACGAGGCCGACCAGGAGGCTAATGACTTCGACGAGTACGTCGAGGATGACGATTGGGCAGAGGAGGCTGAGGAGTCCGAGGATGGATTCATGACTGATGAGGAGTACGATATCCTCGATGCGTCTGATGAGGAGTATCTCGAGGAGCAGCAGAAGAAGCTCCTGAAGAAGTAAGCCGACTTGATCCACATCGCGTGCTCTGACATATGGAGGGCACATTGCTACGAACAAATCACAGGATAATGGAGTCGGATCGGAACGGTGTCTTATAGGGATTTCTCACTGCTACTTGCTTTACCTCATATTTCCTTGGTCTGTCGGTTTTCTTTCCTTGCTGGCACGCAAATCCACATGTGCAAACAATGCAGTCACACATCAACCACACCACACCACACAACACACATTCATGAGGACTCCCGTGATCGTTTGGATTGTAGGGGGGCTCTGTTGCCTCTGAAATCCTTTCCACGTTACTATCAGATTGTTAGTTTAGCTCTAAGTCAAAGGAATTGATATTTGTATGAAGTAATACGCAGTTCCGTTGCATTACAATAGGTTCGTTGTGACTTTTTGACACGCTTGAATTGCAGCTGTATCTCAACCATCTTCACTACTAACATGCGGGTATCATGATAACAGTTATTACTCAAATGTGATCTTCTTCCCTTGAGGCGCGACTGCTGCTCCTGTCAACCTAGCCACATTGACGTCCTCGTGGAAAGCCATCTTCTTGTCCTTAGCCGATTCAGTCTGGCCAGACACCTCCTTCTCGGGGGCTGGCTGGTCTTGCCTGGCATTTCGAGGTCTGGCAGGGCGATCCTCCCGTCCCTTCTTGACTGCATCCTTTCCAAATCTCTTCTTATACCGAGTCTGGTCGTCCTCCGCCAGCTCGATCTTGAGCTTCCGCCCCCTGAGCATGTTGACCCACCACTTCCTGGTCCGAGTTTTCTTTTCCTCCGTCTGCTTCTTGTTGTTCTTCTTCGACTCATCGCCGGCATCCTCCTCGCCATCAGCGGCCTCGTCCTCCTCTTCCTTGTCCATGAAGTCCTCCTCCGTCTCGATGTCCTCCTTGATCTTGACGAAACCCTTGACCGCCCACTGCGCGGCCTCTGCCTCTTTGAACTTGACCCACCCGAAGCCCTTGCACTTGCCCGTGTCCTCGAACGTCGCGACCTTGACCCACTCGATCTCGCCGCACTTTTCAAAGTGCGCCCACAGGTCGTCGTCGCTGGTCTGGAAGCCGAGGTTGCCGACGAAGATCTTGCGGCTGGTGGGCGTGGAGTCTGACGCCGCCGCTGCACCGCCGGCGGTGGTGGTCGTGGTCCCGGTCCCGTCGGCGTTGGCGGACCGCGGCTCGGGCTCCTTCTTGGGCCGGCCCTCGAACGACTTGGCGTCCTTGATCAGCAGCTTGCGGCCGCCGAGCTCGTTCTCGGAGAGGGCGATGGCGGCGACGTTGGCGTCAAAGGTGCTGAAGTCGACGTAGGCGAAGCCCTTGTTCTCGGCGGCGGGCTTCTTGGTCTCGTCGTCGTCGTCGTCGGGCTCGGGCGCCGCGGCCCCTCTCTTCTTCTCGCGGTCCCCTGCGGCGGCGGCGGATTTCGAGGTGGGCATGTGGACGCGGGTGATCATGTCGTCGGCGATGGAGCCGCCCGAGCTGTCGACAAGCCACTGGCGGAGCTCGGCCTTGGTCACGGTGAAGCGCAGGTTGCCGATCCAGACGCCGTAGGGCGAGCGCTCCTTCTTCTTCTTGCTGCTGGCCTTGTCGACGGCGCCATCCTTGCCCGCCTCGCCCTCGTCGTCGCTCGAGCGCTTTGCCGCGGGCAGGGGCTTGCCTTTCTTGAGGGCTCGGCGGGCCTTCTTCGAGGGCGGCTCGGGCAGCGAGACGTCGACCTCGAGCTCGGGGAGGGCGGTCTTGCGCTTCTTTGAGGAGGACGAGGAGGAGGCGGTGGGGTTCTCGTCCTTTGTGGCCGGGGACGGCGGCTGGGGATCTTCTGTTGCCATTGGTGTGGCTTGGAGTTTGGCCTGGAACACAATGGAAAGACCGGTGAATGTCTAGTATCACAATGCGTCAGGATGAACGCGAGTGTTGCCGACGACTCTTCAGCTGGGGCAGGGTTTCTGTGGTGGTGGAGGATCCGGACGTGGTGGAATTTTTTCCTGCAGAATTAATTCCTACGATAAGATAAGGAAGGACCCTTCTTCGTGGGCCGACCTCCCGGATTGATTGCAATGTTGCTAGTTCCCGCCTGCAATTACGATTCCTCTATATTTTTCATAGTTTACTTCAAGGTCACTTTGAAGAACTTGATTGTTATTGTTTTTATATCATTATCTTGCTTGTAGACTGTACTCTGCTGAAGTAAATGTGCTCTTCACTTCCTGCCACCCTGGGAGACGACGACCACCAACGGACGGCAGCCGTGGAAAGCGCCTATCGGGATGAGGGGCCAGAGCGCTGAAGAGGGTTTAGAGGCCCCCACAGCTTTGGCTAGCCACAGGAGCCACAGGAGCCCCAGGAGCCAGAGGAGTGATTGAGAACCACTGGAGGGGAGTGCTTAGGTGATGGATGAGCATGAACTACGTGTGCTAGGCCGTTGCCTCGGGCCCCCTCCTCCCTCCTCCTCACTAAGCTCACGTGCGGTTCTCTTCAGAGTGGTTCAGGTAGCCCAAAATGATTGGTGATGCCGCAAGCGGGGGCGCCAAACAGTGGACTGGGGGGTCCCAGTAGTCCTAGAGGCAGTAGAGGCAGTAGTAACCGTGGAACCTTAGTTTAGGATTTTAGTGAGCAGGTGAACCTAAATCTCGCCTTTGCCTTTGCCCTTTTCCCTCTCCCTTGTCTTGTTGTTGTTCCCGCCTGAACCGCCGCCTGTTCGTGCTGCTTTTGGGGGCGCTTGCCTCCACTCCACCACCTGAATTTCCCTCTTCTCCATTTCCATCTCCGTCTCCCATCGTCGGTTCGGTTGTGTTGCCTTGACCGCCTTTGTGCTGGCCCTGGCCCAAGCCCAAAGCCCAAGCCCAACGCAAGGACCGACGCTCGTCTCCGTATTTTTTTATTGTTATTCTTATTATTGCAGGACGCAGGCAACCTGCAGGCGAAACCTTGTTTAACCTGCCCTTTCTTCGCCTCGCAGAAACCTCCGACCTCCACCCTCCCTCGTCTTCTTCTTCCTCTGCTGCTGCCAGCGCGGGCTGCATGGGTGATCAGGACCATACCAAAACCACACAATACAATACAATACCTCAGGCAAATAAGCCCCAAACAAACACACCCTCGATCCGAGCGAGTGAGTTGGCCGCCACACTTCTTCCAGATTGTGGGTGAACACAACCCGAAAACCCAGCCAGTCAGCCAGCCAGCCAGCCAGAGACAGCAGCCGGCCTTTGACTGGACCGAACCGGATGCTTCGTCACCTCGAAGCTTTCTTCTCCTCTTCAACTCTACTCAACTCGACCCGACCCGAATCAACTCGCATCACCTCGACCTCTCCGCCTCCGCCATCCCATCTCGCTTCATCTTTCTCGACCAGGCAGGCATCAACAATCACCTAACATAACATCATCGGCGACGGCTTTTTAGCGACCTTCATCCATCCAGACAACCAGAGAGCCTGGGCTTCTTGCATCAACAATGAATGTCCTGCTGTCTCCACAGCCATCGCTCTTTCCACACCACCACGACGCTACCCGACTCTCGCCCTCCCGATCCAGTATGTTCTTCCTCTTTCAATCGCTTCAGCGATGCACCTTGTTGCCCTTCATCGAGGCTGACTATCCCATCTTTCTCTGAAATGGGGGATTGTTGTGCCATGATGGGCTGCTGATGCTGATGTTGTTGTTGCTGCCCCCTCCAATGATTAAATACCCTCATCTTGCTAACATGGGCTCTCCCAATCTCTAGTGTCTCCATACTCCAACATGGCCTCCCGAAAACGAAAAGCCGACGAGGATGGCGATGAGATGTCCGTGTCCCCCTTGAGCTCTCCTGCCATCTCTTCGAGACAGCTTGCACGGCCCTCCAAGAAGGTCCGATCGAATGACTTGAGCGGTCGCCCTCTCTCCCTCCCTCGGCTTCTCGAAACACTCGACAGTTCTCAGCTGCGAACTGTTCTTCAGACAATCTGCGAGCGACATCCCGCTATCGGCCAGGAGGTTGTCAGCGGTGCACCACGGCCCACCGTTGCTTCTGCCTTGCAAGTCCTCGGCGAATACCAGGAAAAGCTACGGGTTGCAGTCCCATACGGCCAGTCGAGTTCTGAATATACCTACTACCGGGTTAAGCAGCCGCTGGCTGCTCTCGTTGACGCCATTTCCGATTTCACGCCTCAGTATCTCCCTCCCACAGAAACCCAGACCACCGTATCATTACAATACCTGGATGCTGCTACCAAGATCATTCACGAGCTGCCGGACTGGGACAGCCAATCCTACCAACACCACAAGGAGAGTGCGTACGAAGAAATAGCGAGAGCGTGGGCCCTTGTCATCAATGAGGCTGCTAAGCGAGGAGGCGGAATTGTCTTGCATACGGGCGGATGGGACCAGGTCCTCACCAAGCACAATCAGCAATCCAACGGCCGACTAGAAGCGGCCATGAACGCCATGACCACCAACGTTGGCTGGGTGGGATCGAATCCCAATGCTGCACCGAGCGGCTCTTCAGATCAGAACTCGATCCTAAACCAACTCATCAACGGCACATACGGCGCACCAGTCCGGGTTGGACCCTGGTAGAGACGGCAACCCCATATGACGACTATTAGAACATGATGGTTTACACCTCACGGCCCTACTTCATGACGACGACTTTTTCCTATCGCCAACGGCGGCTTGCATAGACTTTACGGGAATCGGCTCAGTTCACTGGTGGCGTTTTTGATGTTTCACATTGATATCCCTTTCCTTCTTTCTCGGATTTCAGGGATGAACCGTACTCCTGTGATCTCCACCGGGAGGTGTCATTTACACTTTTCTTTTCTTTACTGCATGTGTAATTACTCAGCCTGGAGCTTAAACCAGCGCACCATGTCATGGTCATCACGTGTGACCCCCCGATAACACTGGCAATGATAGCCCTGAATGAATGCAACAGAGATTTGCTTAGACTTGTTGGTTTTAAATCTGTCTTTTCTGTGCTGTTCTGGATTGGCATATATTGTATATGATTAGTAGGGTTGCTTTATTCTGCATGCATGAATACTACTGTGATATCTGGCTGTGTCGGTGACCTTTGACTGTGGGTTTAGATATTCCTAAAGTTATATGCCAGACCGATAAGTGAAGCAATGCGGTTGATAAGACAGTAATCACACACCTGCATTCATGTCACTTGCCAGACAAGCCCCTCATGATTGATCGACGTGACGTGACCGAGTTTTTGTGTTGTTTGATCGCCATAGCCGCTGCAGATAAACTCTATTTCTTGGTATTTCAAAGCACTACGGAACCTCTGCATTGGGTCACAATGCTCAGAGAGCTTGGAACGTTTGAAGAGCGCCAGGTCCGATGTTGCCGTCGCTGTGATAAGCTCTGCTCAGGTCTCATTCCGGAGGTTGAAGTATAGCTCTCTGGGAGCCGGATTGTTGGTTAGTTGCAAGGTGTTTTCAGCGTGAAGCCCAATTGAATAACAATTCCCATCCCATAGCCATAGAGAGTCAGATTAAGCTGTTTCCAAATCAATATGCTTTGTACCGAATTGTAGGAGGTAATTTGGGCTCTCATAGACTGTATCGGCTACTACCTCTGGAGACTATACGTAGGCCAGTACCCTCTATAAGTTCGCTGAAGGTGGGGTCGTATAGGTGCTTACGGGAGTGATGCAATGGGTTGGAGTTAGTCACGTGTGGTCGAGTGTGACTACGCGACGCAGGCTTCCGGCACCCCGTTGCACAGGCGCGTCCGTCACGTCGAGAGCAGGTGGGAGACTGACGGCATTGTAAGCACTCGAGCACCAAACACCAAAGCTGCACCCTCAAAACTCTGCTCCGAGACTCTCGTGCATTGCTGGATGAGGTAAATCCTCGGTTATATCCGTCAAGATGCCTGCGTACGTTCTCTGATTTATTGACAGCGATGGCCGTCGCGTGTAAATGTTGTTTAGAAGGGTCTAGCTAACCAGAGTGCCCCCGCTGCAGTCCCGGCGACCAGCACAACACAATCGTCAATCCCTTCGAGGAGGCAAAGCCGCGGATGTCTGAGTTCACAGCCCAGGAGATTGCTACCTTGCAGAGCCGGCTCGAGAAGCAGCTCGGACCGGAGTACCTCTCAGCTCGAACGGGACCCTCTGGCCAGAAAGTACACTACATTGCGGCAGAGAAATGCATCGCGCTGGCAAACGAGGTGTTCGGCTTCAACGGGTGGTCCTCGTCCATCCAGAACATCCAGGTGGACTTTGTGGACGAGAACCCGCAGACGCTCAAGATCAGCCTGGGCCTGTCGGTGATTGTGCGGGTGACGCTGCGGGACGGCACGTTCCACGAGGACATCGGGTACGGGCACATTGAGAACTGCAAGGGCAAGGCGGCGGCGTTCGAGAAGGCCAAGAAGGAGGGCACGACGGACGCGCTGAAGCGCGCGCTGCGCAACTTCGGCAACGTCCTCGGCAACTGCATCTACGACAAGGCGTACCTGCAGAAGGTCACCAAGATGAAGGTCGAGCCGTCCAAGTTCCACGAGAGCGAGCTGCACAGGCATGCGGACTTTGTCAAGAAGGAGGTCAAAGAGGAGGTTGTCAAGGTGGATTCGTCTACGTCAGCGGCTACATCCATGACGGTTGTGTCTGGCGAGGACTCTTTTGAGGACTTGCTAGGAGGTGTGTTTTCGCTATTATGTGCTCTGCGATTGAAACTAACACTTTGAAGAATTCGACGAGGTCGACTTCTGCGTCACAGAAGATGGTCATCCTGACGAATTTCTCCTCCCAGCTGCCAATGACAAGGCCCAACAGGTAAACAATGCGCAGACTATGCAACCGCCCTCCAGACCACTAGGTCGGTCGGTATCTGCCGGGTACCAGCCATCTCGGCCTCCACAGACACCAAACCAGCCTCCTTCTCGAAGTAATAACTTCGGATCAAATCAAGCTGGGCCAAGACCGCAGCAACAGAACATGCAGCGACCTCAACCAGCCGGCCATGCAGGTCAAGCACAAAACAACAATGTCCCTCAACGACAGACTAATCCCCAGAATGCCCAAGCTAACGGCCAGAGTGGCACTGCTGGAGGTGAGACGACTGGCTTCTTCTCCGCTCGAGCAGTCAGCATACTATCCAGCCAGAAACCAGACGCGGAGCCGGCGCTACCGCAGGCACCGCAGGTGGGACAGGTGTTCAATCCGCATGCCGAGAGCCCTTCGATCCGTAAGACTCCCGGAATCGACCACACGACGTCCAAGCCTCTCGCGCGAACGGGACAGCATGTTGCACCTGCCAAACCGTCGGAGACGGGTAGCAATGGCACGTCTGGACCTCCAGTGCCAGCCAATGCTGCGGCAGCCAAAGGCCTGAGTCCTGCTGTTCCACCCGTGAGAGGCAACGTTCTTAACCCGTCACTGGATCACGCTAGACGTATCGGCGCCCCAGGCGGCCCTGGAAGCCCCCTAGCAAACAGAGGCCAGTATCGTCCACCGACCATAAAGAGACCCCTCGATACTGCCAATGCGACAGGCAGACCAGCGCTCGCAGAGGTACCAACGAATGGCCCAGTTGGAGCTGGTGGAAATGTAGTTGCTGGTGATGTGAAGAGACAGAAGATGGCCTGATCTCGAAGCAGTAAAAGGTTATCGACTTTGTGCTTTGGTCAATATTCGCACGGTTCTTTGAGAGCGGGCACGTAAAGGCGCTTTGGAGTTATGGTTGGCTCGTGTGACGGACAGGCAGCTTGCTACGGCGCTTGAAGTAAGGATTTCTTTCGCTTTGGGTTCTCCAGAGAAGGGTTCGGCGTTGATTGTCATAGATACTTCCGGCCCTGACGCGGGTTGTGTCATCAGAAAAGAAATTTTTTGTACGTTCATGTCTCGAGCCATGTCCTGCTGGGTTAAGTGAAAATAAACCCCATGGTCAAGGTGGCGGATGCTTCTACTGTTTAGCATGTGGACCACAATTGTTATGTATGAGCTTGCATCGCTTATAAATAATAAAGACAGATGAGAGAGCTAGTTGCCTTGTCACGTACACCTACGATTATTACGACGCATCTTTACCGGCATTCCTTGCCATTTGTACTATATACAGACCTAAAGTCGAGAGAATTCCTTCACAACTGACGCTGACACACTAGCCTGTTCAGAGTAGACACGACTATTAGGGCGGAGCGCGCTCCATCCTTGTTCCTCTATATTTGTTACGGGTTAAGTCCAATTGAAATGATCAAAACAAGACAAACTCCTCCCAGGCTGGTAATGCGCCCATATTCCACGCTTCTCCGTGCATTATACCCTCCGTGTAACATTCACCGACTAATTGGTATCGAGGGCTTTCTTCTCTCTTTATGAAAGATCTCAGGCAACCGTCAGGTAACTGGACACGACCCAGAACACATCTGATATTGCCTTCGGCGTGCCAGAACATGGACAAGTTAGCATCCTCGGGGCGCAGCACATAGGGCACGCTCGTTCCTGCAGGTAGGCAGATGATGTCTCCAGGCACCATGTCCTCAGGTCCCAGGCCGATGAAACCGCGCTCTCCGACAAAAAAGCTCCGATTGAGGCAATTCGCCTCAGCTCGAGCCTTGTACTCAAGGTCGTTATTCGTCCGCCAACTCTGCCCAGATGTTTCGGCTTGAGCCCTGTCTGCCGAGCCCGCTTGATCCTCCAGCGTTCCGAGAAGTAAGCTTCGCATTCCGTGGAAGTGCTGGTGAAACGGTGCGCTTGAGTCTGGATCGGTATCATTGATAGTTGGCTGTCCAGATGCCAGATCTCGAACGGGATAGTTAATCAATTCGTTGTCTTTCCTGTCCAGAATCAACGTCTTCATCAATGCCTCCCAGGCCAACCCCCCTGCTATGTAAGGGACCTTTGATTCCATGGTGTAGTCTCCAAAAGCTGAAGTGAAGAGCCTTTCTAGCTCGGCGTACCATTGAGCTTGATGATCCACCTGGTAGGCCCGATTGAAGATGCCGACCGGCGGAATATTCGCCTTCACACGGTCCACGATGACTCCTCGAACAAGCATCTGGTCTTGGTCTGGAAAGAGTTCCATCATAGCACTCATCGCATGTCCAGCAGTGAATCCCCTGAGAATATCCATACCCGTATCAAATTTGAGTCGCCAATCCGGAATCCAGGACGGGAGATTCATGGCAGCTTGTGAACGTGGACGGTGGGACAGACCTGCGTAGGAGAGCATATCTAACTTGTCCGTGGAATCGCCAAACTCGTAGCAATGGTAAGCAAAGCGCTTATAGAGCTCTTCGGTACGGACACGCGGTCCGATCTCAAACTTCTGGGGTCTACCGTGATTAAATATTCCGAGAATAGAGAGCACTCGGTCCTTGTCCTCCTTGCAATCGAACGGCCAGGCATCAGCGACGCACCGGAACAAAGACTTTGTCGTTCCCGACTCCTCGACTGATTTGAGGTCGTTCACCATGTCATCCAGTGTCAGGATCTTGAGGCAACCATCGGGATGAGGGATCCGGAACTGTCGCCCGTGCTTAGCTTCGTAAGCTTGTCGAAAGCGTCCGTCGCTGGACAAAGAGGTGACAGCAAAGCATGAAGCTGCAAACTCTCTCCAGTCCATAGTCGCTGTACCGCAATGCATGAGGGCTTTTTGAGCGAATGCGAGCTCCTGGACTACCCATTTCCTTGTGAACCACGAGAGACCCCATATCAGACTGATCTTTTGCGAGTTTGGATTTTCCATCAGATCCGCCCAGATAGTTTGGTTCTCGAGATTAGCATCGTTTCCGGGCTCCAGGAGCTCTCGTTTGCGCGTAATGAATTTCCTGCCGATATCCTGCAGGAATGGTGCCACTTCACAGGTCTCAGCGGAAGCTTTGCCGAGCCAGATGTGAACTACGCTGGCATTGCTATATATTTGGGCCATCAGCGGGATTTGAGTTGCCTTCTCAGTGTCGTCGTGTTGGTTTATGCAGATCGCGTCAACCCACAGAGCCAAATCCTCGTCACTCTTGCGTAGTTGCTGTAATGCATCGTACAAGTTCTGGGTGATGCGGATGGGGGCGTTCCCTATCATCAGAATCTCGGGGAACAAGTCATCTCCCCATGTGTAGGAGAGCGCGCTGTAGGCCGGCTTGGCCGATAAGCACTCAACCGTTACATGACATCGTAGCGTTTGGTCCAGAGCTTCGGGGTCACATGGGAGAAGGCGGAGAAGTCGAATATTATCCTTCAATTGTAGTTGTGTATCTGAATAATCATATTCGGTGCTGGAAAGTGATATATCTCTGTGGAAAGTTGTCGGGTTGAATGGAGATGTCGACATGAGTGCTAGTTGGACAATTCAAATCGCTCTAATTTGAAAACGTCCGGACTAACGATAGAGTACTCTGTGAAGTTTACAGAGCTGACTCAACCTTGCGAGTTCACAATAAGAATCGAACCATTCCCCTTTCCGTCGTTGAATCAATTATGTATGAAACTGGCAAATTTAAATCTTGGCGGCACTACCATGAGCAATCTGCCTACAAGACTTATTCTCAGCTCCGCTGCGCCTCATATGAGTTGGGTATAGTCGAATTCTTGAATACATCGTGAAGTGGGTCACATTGGCCAATTAAGCAGCGAATTACTTACTGGTTTGCCTGAAGATTACTATAATCCACATTCTCTTTCACGCCAAAAATCTGTGATCAACTTTTAGCAGATCCGTCATATCTTGAGTTTGAAAAGGCTAGTAGAATTGCAGTTTGGTAACCTCTTCCTCTAAGGAAAGACAGGATAGGGGGATTCCAACCAGCAAGGAGAGTCAAACCCGTTCCTTGATAGAGCTGTTGCTAGTGCACAGAAGCACTAAGCAGGTCGAAAATCCACTGAACACCATTCGGCACAGTGTATTTCACACTGTGTGCTGTCTGTAAAATTAGCGGAGAGAAAATGGTTTTAAACATTAGGAGAAGAGGTCTTATGTCTAGATTGGACTATGATACTGCGTGATAACGTCGCGTGGTTACCCAGACTCTGCTTAAATCAAGTCAACAGTCCGCGGTGAACCTTCCTCAGAAGTTGTGCAAGCAGCATTCAAATGTGGCGATTGTGGTAGATCGACGTCGACAAAATATATCAATTGGCTTGACTATTCACGTTTCTGGTTATTGGTATGGGAACGTGCTCTGTTATGAAGGATGATGGAATGCACGGGAGTTGTCTAATTGTAGAAGCGTGCAAGCTTGGAAGTGTTACAGCTTAAGGCTTCCTTAGAGAACCATCTTGATGCTGCCGTCTCAACACCTGTCGCTAGCCTATATAATCGAATGACTTCAATAGAACTCTTAGGATTCTTGACATATGGTAATGAATCCTGAGGTGCAGTTGTTGTCCTTTCCCTAGAAGTAGCTGTCCGTCGAAAACATGAGTCTTTTAACAATTATTGAGGCAGAAGCAGTTTGCGGTCTGAGCGAGTTTCGGGAAATGAAGGCTCGCCTGGGAACCAGAGCATTAATACCAATCAAGGAAAACACCAACGGCATCTGACTTTGAAGAAACAAGTGAGGATATTATCATGCGATCATAGTTATCAATTGGTCTTGAACCTCTAATACCAGGCCATGGAAATAATATAGCGGTGCGTTGCCGGTAGACAAATTTCTTATGGGCCATCAATGTTCTTGTCTACAGAGGTAGGTAATCAACACCAATGGTCATTAGCCCAGTAGAGACTTCGTAAAAAAGATGTTAAAATGAGCTGTTTAGTGCAATATCGTGTTATAAAACGCATGCAAGTGTACCCATGCAGCTTTTGAGTGTCATGGCGGTATAATGACTTTCTAATTTGCTTGCCTTAGCTACCTAGGTACGTTGCTCGTCGCTCGCGATGGCAAGGACTATAGTCAACCCATAATTCGAGCCCTAGCCGGGTGTGTTACAAGAGGACTAATCGATACCTTCTTATGCTGAATCTACCGAGCATAATCTCTCTTCCTGACCTCTAGAATTGAACTTTACCTGCTCCTGGTAAAGCCTTCTCTCGATGTAAAAGCGATCGAAGAAGGTGTTTAATTGTAAGTGCGAATTTGACGTGTAAGGAGCCACTCATGTCGGCATCGGCAATGTAAAAAGGGTAGTTAATGTCGAGGTTCTTATTGGCTCCCGCATCTCCGCAAATCGGGGGTGCTGGGGCACGCGATGACCGATAACGATAATTCCCTAACAGTTTTTTTCTCGACAGCATTTGACGCCCCGCGACAATCACGTTCTCCCAAGGTAACTTGGACACAGTAGCCCACGATGAGGTCAATTGACCTGGCCAGCCGCTCTGGAGCGGTCCTAAGAGTACGCAGGATCTCAGCAAGCCTTTGAAAGCAACAAAACTTACTAGACTTTATAGCATGCCCTCCAACGACCGCAGGTCCGATGCCTCTCGGGCAGGCGCTCATTGTCGACAGGCCCTCCACTTCCTCCGATCTACGAGACGCTTTACACGAAGTATGCCGAAGTGCGCCGAGTTCTTGGAACCCAGAGACTCACCCTGGCCGAGAAGATTCTTTACAGCCACCTCGATAAGGTTGAGGAGACTCTCCTAACCAACACCAACAATGGTCGTGACATCCGGGGCAAGGCCAATCTCGGCCTCAAGCCTGATCGAGTCGCCATGCAGGACGCCTCTGCGCAGATGGCCTTGCTCCAATTTATGTCCTGCAATCTCCCACAGACGGCGA
This sequence comes from Phaeoacremonium minimum UCRPA7, assembly GCF_000392275.1. Classification (NCBI taxonomy): domain Eukaryota; kingdom Fungi; phylum Ascomycota; class Sordariomycetes; order Togniniales; family Togniniaceae; genus Phaeoacremonium; species Phaeoacremonium minimum. The sequence goes on from NW_006921046.1 coordinate 37,789, forward strand.
TCCCAGCGAGCATACATTGCGATCACTTGATCGTTGGCGAGCGTGGTGCAGACGAGGATCTTTCGGCGGGTATGCAGGTTAATCAGGAGGTCTTTGACTTCCTCGAGTCTGCGGCAAAGAAATATGGCATTGACTTCTGGCCGCCCGGAGCTGGTATCATTCATCAGACTGTGCTGGAGAACTACGCACGACCAGGTTTAATGATGCTGGGAACTGACAGTCATACACCTAACGCTGGTGGTCTCTGTACAATCGCTATTGGTGTTGGCGGTGCCGATGCTGTTGAGGCGCTCGTTGGTGCTCCCTGGGAGCTCAAGGCACCCCGAATTCTGGGTGTGCGCCTTACAGGGAAGCTTAATGACTGGGTTGCACCGAAGGATGTCATCCTCCACCTCGCTGGAAAGCTGACCGTCCGAGGCGGTACGGGATTTATCATTGAATACTCTGGTCCTGGTGTCGAGACCCTTAGTCTTACGGGAATGTCTACAATCTGCAATATGGGAGCCGAGGTTGGAGCTACAACTTCTATTTTCCCCTTCACGGCAGCTTCTGGCCGGTACTTGGAATCAACTAGAAGAGGCGACCTCAGCAAAGCTGCTTCCGTTTTCGAGAGCTTCCCTGGTGTAGGCTCTTCAGAAGACGCTTATTTCAAGTTCAAGGCCGACGAGGGTGCCGAGTATGATCAGCTTATTGAAATCAACCTATCCGAGCTCGAGCCACATATCAACGGTCCTTTCACTCCTGATCTGTCCACTCCTCTGTCGCAATTCAAGCAGACTGTACAAGAAGAGGGATGGCCCGAGACTGTCTCTGCTGGCCTCATTGGTAGCTGCACCAATAGCTCATACGAGGACATGACCCGAGTCGAGAGCATCGTTAAGGCTGCAGAGGCAGCTGGACTCAAGCCCGCGACTAGCTTCTACGTGACACCTGGCAGCGAGCAAATTCGTGCGACTCTCGAGCGAGACGGTACTCTGGAGACATTCGTCGACGCGGGCGGTATTGTCCTTTCCAACGCTTGCGGCCCGTGCATTGGTCAGTGGAAGCGTCAGGATGGAATGCAAAAAGGCACACCTAATGCTATTTTCACATCATACAACCGAAATTTCCGTGGAAGAAACGATGGAAACTTAGAGACTATGAACTTCCTTGCTTCTCCGGAAATCGTCACTGCTATGGCTTTTGCTGGCTCTACCACCTTCAACCCCATGACGGATTCTCTGCAAACGCCTGACGGCAAGGAGTTCCGCTTCCCAGCTCCGAAGGGTCTTGAGGGTCCCAAGACACCGTTTGACCTTGGCAACAAGACATTTGGGGTATTATCCCAGGCGCCAGATGCCAACGTTAAGGTAGCTATCTCTCCGACCTCAGAGCGACTTGCTCTGCTAGACCCCTTCGACGCCTTCCCTAAGTCCGATCTGTCTGGCCTGAAAGTGCTTGTCAAGGTCACTGGCAAGTGCACCACCGACACGATTTCAGCTGCCGGCCCGTGGCTCAAGTACAAGGGCCACCTGCCGAATATCAGCACCAACACACTAAACACCGCCGTTAACGCCGCCACCGGCGAGGTGAACGTCGCATACGACGAGGACGGCTCCAAGCACACCATCCCGGAACTAGCACAGCTCTGGAAGGAGCGCCAACAGCCGTGGCTTGTTGTCGCCGAGCACAACTACGGCGAGGGTAGTGCTCGCGAGCACGCCGCCTTGCAGCCGCGCTACCTCGGCGCCAGAATCATCGTGGCCAAGTCTTTTGCGCGTATCCACGAGACCAACCTGAAGAAACAGGGTGTCGTGCCGCTGACGCTGGCTAATGAGACCGACTACGACAAGATCGACGCGTGCGACGAGGTCGCGACCGTGGGTCTGTACGACATGCTTCAGAACGGTGGCCAGGGCGACGTCAGTCTGCGGGTGACGAAGAAGAACGGCGAGGAGGTCCTGATTCCCACGAAGCACGCCGTCAGCAAGGACCAGGCCCTGTTCATCCTTGCGGGAAGCGCACTGAATCTTTTGTCCAAGGGTCTATAAGATTTGAGCTGTTTGATGTTTGGGTATCAGGGAATTACTAGGGGCGGCTTCGGTCTTGTAAAATGTAAATACCATGCACTGAGTTTAGAGTAAATACTGAGGCGTTCATTCTTGCAATATCTCACCTTTTAATGCCGTCGGGGTGCCTTGGTTGCTATTATAAGTTGGGGGCCATTCCCTTCCTTTGTTATGCCAATTAATTACCTACTTCGACATGTTTGCCCATATATTACGTTGCGCCCCGCTCGGCAGGCTTTCACGAAATTACGACCATGATTAGTTAGTTGATCACAGAGCAATTCTGCGAGTGTGTATTGGTTCTCACTATTCAGCTTTCTGAGATCCGCAAAAGTGCAGATTTGGATCTGAACCATCTATCTGAGGCTCAGCTGTGATGCTTTAGATGCAGCACTGATTTCCTAAACTCCTGGTACAATGTCCATACAATCCTTTCCAGACGATGCCACCTGCCAAAATGCCCCTAGAAAGCAGAACGCCGAGCCATTTCTTGAATATGGATGGTATCTCAGAAGACACCCCAAACCATGGCAATGACGGCCATGCGTTGATCCCTCGATCCCTCGATCCCTCCCTTTACCCCCTGGCATTCATGATATATAGCGCGTCGCTTCTTGACAAGTCAGATAGCGCAATGAAACTTTGACATGTTCACAAAACAATCCCTTCATCCGCCGCACCTCCGGGAGAGGTTTATGTACCTGAGTGAAGCCCAGAGGACTTCGACCGGTGACAATCGTCTTGTTGCTAGTTATGAACTACCGACGTCGTCCTGTCTTTGCTTTCAACTTAGCTTCCGCATCAGCTCGCTTTGTAGCTTCTTTATCCTTCTCCCAGTCTTTCTGACTGCACTCTTTGAACCAGGCCTGCGCTCGCATCCATTCCGGATTTTCCCTCACGCGTTCCGGGAGTAGGTCCTCCTCTGGTATGGGGTTTTCAAGTCGTTGTTTCTTCAAGCGCTCGGCAGCTTTTCCAAAGTTGGCTTTGCGCCCGCCCCTCTCCTTGATCTCTGCCTGTTTCTTCTCGTGCCACTCCTTAGAGTGCGGGCGGCACCAGTGAATGCGGGGATCGATATGTGCAAAGAAACGCGGATCCTTCGCGGGACGAGGCTGAGCTTCCGGTATTATGACTCCAGGCGGAGGCTCCGCAGCACCCTCTTGATTGTATATAAGAGCGTCCAAACTTGACGAATCTGCTGCTCGTGCCTGAGCCAAACGCTCTCGCTGAGCCTCTAGAGGTGGCACGTTGATTGCAGTCTCTATGGTGTCCTTCGAGGCTCGAGGCCGAGTCTTGGTACTAAGACCATCAAGCGTCCGCCGAGCTGTACTGGTGTCAAGTTTTGATGCCGATTTTGGCGTCGGCGAAGCCTTATTTCGCGGTCCTCTAAAGTTATCAAATGCAGACGCCCTAATTGCATCTTGTGAAAGTCCATTGGCGGCGCTCAGGCCATTACTGGCTTGTAGCGAATTGGTCTCCGAGTAGGAGTGGAAGAGACTGGGTGCGCTATTCTCCTCCCATCGTTGATTGGCACTTCTATTGTGCAGAATGCCGTTCTCAGCATGTTTACTATCCTTATGAGTTGAACTCAGACCGTTCGTCCGATTTATCTGGAGAGGTAGCCAGCTATCAGACTCAGTATAGTCCCAGGTTTGAGAGGTAGTTCCAGCAAGAGACCCATTATCTATTCCGTTACGGACGTCCTTGGTGGTATGTCGTGCATGGTTTCCGTTTAGAAATGGCGCTATGACGGGTAATTGATCAGCCCTTTTGCTTGGATTTGAAGCAAACTCATATGTAGTTGGCTGAGCTACATGATTCTTGTTGTTATTGAGTTCATAACTTCCGGAAGCTTGTCGAGCCTTCTTATGTGCAGGACTTCCTGTTCCTGCTGGGCCATCCGCTGGTGAATATATAGACCGCCGTCGAGAAGCCGACTTGGTCGAATTAGGAGAAGCAACCAATCTCGGGGTCGCAGTGAACGAGGTTATTTGCTTAGAAGAACTCTGAATTGGCTTTACCAGAGTTGGTCCTGGAGCAGTCTTGGTCATCTTGATGCGAGGACCATTGTTCCCGGATCTGCTCTCGGGTTGCAGCTTAGCCTTGAGTGGTTGACTCGCACCATTTGACGATTTCTCGAGTGCCTTGTCTGGACCTGAAATCATATAGTCCATATGGTAGTTACATAAGGGTCCGCCATCCTCGGATAAGCTAGTGCATCCTCTGAACGAACAACGCATACCCATGGTGCCGATGGCATCATTACTATGCGGAGTGAAAGCGAATCCAGTGCGTGACATGGTGGAGTCAAGTTGTGGGCGAGACGTTGACGAGGAGCTGTTTTGGGTTCCGAGCGTTGTTGTAGACCACGTCTCATTGTAGCGCTTGTTACTCTCAGGCTGGATACACTTCTTGCAAGTCCAATTTCTGTGAACGAGTTAGAAGTGCTCTAATCGATGAAAATGTCCCAAAAGCCAAGAAAGAAGGGTTTGAGGTAATAAACCGGACGCCGCATTTGAAAATGCAAATTATGAGCGTGGCATAAATTACACTGTGCGAATGTGCGCCTGAGGCTATCCATGCAACGCGCCTATAGTCTGGCACCTGAGAGGGCAACGGAGAGTGTGTTCCGCGAGGATATAGGAGCTGGCAATCTACTTACTGAGAATCAAGCGGAGGTGGATTGTAGCAGGCGGCGTGATACCGTCTCTTACAGACGACACATCGAACCAGCGGCTGAAATGGTCGTTCAGGTTCTTTGCAAGCGCGGCAGACCGGAGTCATCGACCGCCTAGAGGCGCCTTGAGTCGCCTTCTCCATTAGTGAAACCGAAGCCAAACGAAATGCAAGAGTGCTGGGGAGAGAAGAAAAAAAGGAGTCGCGAACGGCGCCGTCTCAGATCTTTTCAGTTTCTGTTTTGGTCATCATCCTGCCTGGCGCGGCGGCTTCGTATATTTCTTCAGTCGCGCTGCGCGAGAGTTGGCGCAAAGTTGGTTTAGGTGTTTTGTCCGCCGCAGCCTTTGGCCCCGCCTCATAGCAGTATTTCAAGGCCTGGCTCCGGATAGCAGCGAAAAAAAAAACTCAAAACCACAAAGGGCATGAGAATTAATTGATTGATGTCGTCTTCTGCCAGCTGATGTGCAAGCATCCACTCTGACTGTTGCACAGAGAATATGGGCGTGGCAGAGGCCTCTGTTTGGCTAGGCCAGAACAGAGGTTGCGACAATGAAGAGATAAACAATGCCAGAAGAACCCTTGGCAGTCTGACCTTTTACCATATAATGCATCATTGACGGCGGCCTGATCGGAAAGAAAGAAAACAGAAGAAGAGAAAATCCATACGCACAATGTGATGATTATTTCTCTTTTTTGCAGTTCCCCCCGGCCAGGGCGTCACCGTGCGGACAATCCAGATACAGAACAAGCCCTGCCTTGCTGGCCTCAACTATCCCTCATAAGAAACCTTGTAAGGTCACTCCCATATGAGAGACCAAGTGATGCTTTGATAACTAGGCGTCTGTAGTGAGATTTTGTCAGAGGCGCTCATGAAGTGTCGACCTGGCGCCTGAGGCCTGTATGGCCCAATATCAGTGTCGTAGAACGGGCTGGTTGAGAGAATATTATTTAGGAAAGAAAATGAAGGTGTTGTGATGACAAGAGGGGACCCGACGAATACTCCTACTAAAGCCAGCCGAAACCAATTAGCGTGATATCACGCTAGTCGCAAGACAAAATACAGTGGGAACCTTACTCTGGCGACTAAGCGTTACTAGCTAGGGTGCCATGTGTGTGTAACTTCAGCAGATGGAAAAGGCAGGAAGGCACCTGGCAGCCTGCTCATATTGCCCGGAAAAACCCGTCTGCCGGTCTTCCCCACTATCAACTTTAGCGCGGGGGATCAGATCCCGATAACAGCTTTCAGGTCGCGATAGACAGAGGCACACTAAAGGCAACTCCTGGCCTTTTGTCTCGCTCCTTGTGACAAGCTCGACGTTGCCCCTTTTGGAACCAGCCACAGCTGGCTTGTGCTTGTCTTGCCTTGACCTCTTGTCAACACACAAGGGCAGCAGACATATGCTTCGCAATGAACTTTCTCAAGTCTGCTGTGGCCTCGGCCATTGCTCAGGGGCCTCCCTTCCCCTATACGTTTGGCGATCGCGTCGACGTGGATCAGTCTATCTGGACTCTGTACAATGGCACGAAGCGAGTGCGTCCCCCACAACATCGCATCCTCCGCTCGACTACCGTGCGCTGACAACTTTCCTATAGGAGGACGGATCGAACTGTAGCATATTTTCATTCGACATCACAAACAACAAATCGCGACTGCCCCTTGCGAAGAATGCGCTGAAGAAGCTGAGGACTATGAGACATCCCGGGGTGATCAAAGTGTTGGACACCGTCGAGGTAGCGCATTCGAGATTCCGCGACGAACCACAGACGCTGATTTCTTTCCAAGACCGAGACATATATCTATATTGCAACCGAGCGGCTGGTTCCCCTACGATGGCATGTGAAACGCAAGAGTCTTAGCCCCGAGACCATGAAATGGGGTCTTTACAGTGTTGCTGTAAGATTAACTCAACTTTCACCGGATTTAAGGCTTACGTTAACGCTTTGCCCAGCGAACCATTAAATTCATCAATGACGATGCATCATCGATTCATGGCAATCTCAAAGTGGCGTCGATATACACATCGGAAAGCGGCGAATGGAAAGTTGGAGGCTTTGAGGTTCTAAGCAATGTCAAAGATGATGAGGCTGTGATCTATGTAGGCTGCTTACTCATTCTCCTTTGGACATTTCTGACAACTCTACAGACATACGGGAGCTTAGTCCCTGACTCATCAAGATACACGCCGCCAGAGTTGGCGCGGTCCGGTTGGGACTCCATAAAGAAGAGCCCTCATTCTGCAGTTGATGCTTTTAACTACGGAACGCTACTTTTTGAAGTTTTCAATGGCGACTTTATGGGTGCAGATCAGGCTGGGCAGACCAAGAACATTCCGCCGACCATGCAGTCCAGCTACAAGCGTCTGGTCAATGCAAACCCAAAAGCCAGGCTCAGTGTCGGACATTTTCTAGAGCAAGGCCTTCGCCACGGGGCCTTCTTTGATACACCATTGATCAAACTTACGGACGGAGTTGATAACCTCGGTATGAAGTCGGCTGAAGAGCGTGACGAGTTTCTTGAGTAAGTGATTTCTGACTAACAAGAAAAAATGCTAACTCCTATTTCCTAGTGATCTCGATCAACTTACGGATGACTTCCCCGAAGACTTCTTTAAAATGAAGGTTCTTCCAGAATTGTTGAAATCTGTAGAATTCGGAGGTGGTGGTCCCAAGGCCCTCAACGTGGTCATGAAAATTTCGGCAAAACTCTCAAATGATGACTTTGACACAAAGGTTACTCCGGTCATCATACGGCTGTTTGGAAACCCAGATCGGGCTATTCGCGTCTGTTTGCTCGATAGTCTGCCGTTGATGATCGACAGGCTGTCTCAAAGGGTTGTTAACGATAAGATCTTTCCCCACTTAGTAACTGGCTTTACCGACTTGGCTCCCGTTGTTCGAGAGCAAACACTAAAGTCAGTACTTGTCATTATATCGAAACTCTCTGACCGTACTGTAAACGGCGAGCTCCTGAAATACCTTGCAAAAACTGCAAACGATGAGCAGCCGGGTATCAGGACGAATACCACAATATGCCTAGGCAAGATTGCCAAAAACTTAGGTACTTCTTCCCGAGCAAAGGTGCTAATTGCTGCATTTTCGCGGTCTCTGCGCGATCCATTTGTGCATGCAAGAAATGCAGCTCTGCTTGCACTGGCAGTTACGGGAGATTGCTTCAGCGAAGAAGACTGCGCAGCTCGGCTACTTCCTGCAATCTGCCCTCTCCTTATAGATAAAGAGAAACTGGTTCGCGACCAGGCACATAAAACTCTGGATGTATATATCCAAAAGGTCAAAAAGGCAGCAGCGAGCATGCCGGATACAGTCCTACCGCCACAACCCACTGGAGATCATACTCCTGCCCCTCGCATGAGCACTCCGCAGCCTAGCGAGTCATCCTCAGCTGGGTGGGCTGGATGGGCGATTTCCTCGTTCACAAACAAGCTGTCAACGGCTGCTGGCGAAATCGAGGCGACATCCAATGGTGCATCACGACCATCCTCGGCGGTTACAGACGCGAAACGTCCTGCCCCATCAACTTCGTCTGCATCGACGCTACACCGGCAAGCGCTTAAATCCCCTCCCCCTTCTGCGTCCCTGTCACGGAGTTCCTCACAAGGTAATGTTGGAGGAGAATCATTCTTTGCTGAATCAGAAGTGGCCGAGGACGATGCTGATGCTTGGGGTGATATGGACGATGGTGGAGATGATGGCTTCTTTGATGCCTCAAACGACAGTCAACCGCAGTCTCTTTCATCGTCCACAACGGTGCCGAAGAAGAGCACATCCGGCAGCAGGACAACAAGTGGCGGCAGCGCTGCGCCTTTTGACGATGGTGCAGAGCCAGATTTTGCTGGGTGGCTGGCCGCTCAAGCTCAGAAGAAGTCGGGCCCAGGCAAACAACTACCCAAGGGACTGGCAAAACCAACTGGCTCTCTAGCTGCTAAAAAGCCAGCGACTGTAACGAAGCCGGCCGCGAAACCAATCGCTGCAAAGAAAATTGATCTAAAGCCAAAAGAAACTGCCGACGATGACGGCTGGGGCGATGGCTGGTAATAGCGCAAGAACTACATGGTAGTATAGATTTCTGAATATGGGTGCAAGGCAAGGCGAAAGCGGCATAGTACGGAGTTTACTTGGCTAAAGCATTAAGAGGCATAATTCCCGATGCGAAGCAGAACTAAGCAGGATACCATTCGACAACTCTTGCAAATGAAAAAAAAGAAGATACATTGTGCGATACCTAAATAGTTGCATCATGTAGCCATTCCCCTACCATGAGATCCACCAAAACGCCGGGCTCGTCAGCAAGATTTTGTCTCCCGCAAATACAAAATATCTCACATTACATAAGTGGCGTCTCCGTGACACTTGTGTACTGTTGGTTAGACACGCGGACATAGCCTCCCGTATCCGTAGCAAACATGCATGAAGCCACTCGGGTAAGAGTCTTTCGTCCTTGTTCCTTTACCTGGCCTCTGAATAGTCGTTCAACGCGACACAGACCGCCCCCCTATGGTGTCCATTGTACTGTCGGATAATCTGCTGGCTATGTAGTTCCCACAGCCGTGCGTAGTGATCCGAGCACGCAGTGACAAGATACGCCGAGTCGGCGCTGAACGCACAGTCCCATACCCACCGCTGGTGGCCCGTGAGGGTGGCCTCGAGCGGGAATGGCTTTGGCTCCGTGTCGACCTTGGACGGCTCGATGTCCACCTCCCAGATCTTGGCCGTGTGATCTGCGCTGCATGTTGCGAGCTTCTTCACATCTGGGGAGAGAAGGATTCGCGTGATGTATTCTTTGTGCGCGGAGAAGTGAGTGACGGGAAGGAGCTGAGTTCGATCAAAGGTCTGAAGGAGTTGCCAGACAAAGACATTGCCCTAGAAGAGAGGAGTCAGCCAAGAGCAGAGGCCAGAACAGTAGTGGAGGAGCGTACATTGTTATTTGCAGCGCAAAGGAGCGTTCCGTCGCTAGCTACTGTGACGCTAGAGACGGAGACGTCTTCCTCGGGGATCAACTGGTGTGAGCAGTTGTTCTCGGCCAGATCCCACACTCGAACGCTTCCGCCGCGGTCGCAGGAGATGATCTCGCCCTGGTTAGGGTGAATGACTACATCATTAGCTGGGCAGCCGTGATTATAACTTCGTTGTATGCTGCCGCTGCGCGTCTCCCAGATCTTGACGGTCCCGTCCTCGGAGCTTGTAACCATCCATTTGCCCTCGCAGTGGAATGCCACGCCGGTGATATTTCCCGTGTGGCCCTCGAAGGTTAAAAGCGGATTCGGATTAGTCGACTTGATATCGAAGAGCTTGACGGTGTGATGGCCTGCGGCGGCGAGGAAGCGCTTGTCGGGGGAGATGCAGAGGCGGTTGACCTGCGAGTCTGGGTGTTGGATCGTTCGAGAGCAGATGCCTGACAGGGCCTCCCAGAACCTAGAGTAAACGATAAGGCATCAGCACAGTCATATCATTTCATATCGCTAATCGCCCTTCCTTGAGATGCGCACCTTATTGTGTGGTCATAGCCGGCTGTTGCAATAGATTAGCTGTGATGCCGAGCAAAGCTCTCGCAGGACGAATAAGCTTACCGGTACAGAGAATCACAGACATCACGTCACAGCTTCCAGTCCATCATAGGCTCAATAGCCCTTCCTATACTCGAGGCTGTTATGCGCACTCGTAGAGGCTGTAATGCTGCTGCGACAAACACAATCTGTCTCGATTGAAGCCGATGATGAAGCTGGAGGAATAATGGTCCAGCTCAAGGTGTGTGTAGTGGGGGCCACAGGCGAGTGGTTGTCTGTGGGGCAATGTCTAGGTAGCACAACTCAGGTGGGACCAAGAATGAGTATTCGACTATTCAGCATAGGCTGGACTGGGAGTAGACTTGACAGAATGCACTAAAATCGGTACAACGCATTTGATTTAAGAGACACCAAAGCACTTGGTTTATCAATATTACGGCTGTTAAGAAAAGGTAATCGGTCATCAGTATTTTGGCCGGGTACTCGAGAATACAAAAACACGCTCATAATTGATTGTTTTGACCAGTGAGATCAGTTTTTACCTCTTGTGAATGATCAACTTCGCACCCAGAAGGCCGATTTTCAAGTATTCTGGTATCTACGAGACCCAAGATCACTCGTTCAGTGTGCTATGGGATAGCCTATTTGACAACCTTTATGGAGCATTGCCTAGAGCTAGCGATCGAGGTGTCACAATATAGTTTCCTAATTTATAGATTCAACAAGTTGTGATAAAATTGATAATGCAGATCATTTACCCGAAGAAGGCAACTAATTCAATTACATGGTCGTGAATGCCAATCTATTAAGAGAAAAGATTCTGAACATATTATTCTAACTTAAAAATGTTGGGTTGTACAAATGAAGGCCAAAGGTCAAATCAAGCAATGTTCGTACCTTTCAGTTGAGGAAAGTATTCAATATGCTGTGTCAGAGCCAGAGGTTAAGACAATTATTTCTTGAACGTTTGGAAATGTTCAAAGTTCACGACTAGGAGATGCCATGAAACTCTTTCCTACTTTCCTATAACTAAGTATTGCGTCGAGCCAAAACGGAAACCAACAATCGAAGCCCTAGAAATCCCAACAATTACTTTCAATAGTCTGATTATCGTCATTCACAAGTTCCCACGATGCACTAGGCAGACATTGTAACGATCCATCACGTCACTCTTCAGTGTTGGTACACAGTTTGTGAATTTCCCATCGCTTCAGTCCCTGTTCTTCTGGCATGGTATTTCCTTCAATTCATTTGTTTGCTCAAATAAAGCTAAACACCCCCTAGACTTATGATCATCGTATCTTTTTCGCGTTCCATAGCTTGAGATTACCGTCAAGACACTGTCCGACGAGATGTAAACGACCTTGAAGAGTATGGGACAGCCTCGTGCGTGTTGGGGCAAGGCTCGTGTTCGAGCCTTGTGTTCTTGCAAACAGAGCAGTGACTACTCAATATCTCTTCCCTTAGTACTCCTTCTCACAATTTGAAAGACTCTAGAGGCCGGACGACAACGTACATCTTAAGGCTTCCACCGCAAGCCCGGCAAGTTATGGCATGGGAGCCTTGGTGACAGCCACAGACGTAGCCTGCCGGAAGTGATTGAACATACGAAGACATCGCGAGTTGAGCTCGCAGAGTGGGAAGCTTCGGAGTAATAAATCAATCAAGGTTGACTATATGTCTGAGACAAGTCAAGGATCTGAATCCTAGAAATTGCAGGGGACAAAGATTCTTTATATAGACATCTCAGACCATCACATGAAGATGAAGGGAGAACATGCTCTAGTATCAAAGACTGGAAGATATCTCATCACTATCCGGACAAGCCCGATACGCTCACCGCCACATCGGAGGACTCGACCAACTCTTGCACATCAGCGGACTAGTAACACGGCTCATTACATGAGTAGAGCGTCGCCTGATCATCACAGGCACCCAAGGCTGTGGTTGCCTTACACAAGTCATGGACAATCAGGAGGGTGTGGTACGGTGTATAAAAGTGTGGATGACACGTTCGTCCCACCCTTGGCCTTGACGTGGCTTCGACTCCGGTCATAATTCAACGAAGACGACTATTCCCACCCGATACTCAGCGTGACCCGTTCGTTTCCGAATGAGGAAACTCGAGAGACAGCCATCCATGGTTTCACCAAGTGTGCCCTCGACTCCTTTATTTAGGGTTTCTCCCGCCGCATCTGAGTTTGTCGGAAGAGACCAAGATAAACGAAGACGCACGCCAGCAATCGCTGTCATATATCATTCTCGATGCCCAGATAGGCGTGTCGATTCTGCGGGAGCTCGTGCAGTTGCTCATGCAGTCTGCCGCGCGCCGGCCCCCAGAGCTCGAGCATCCTCCACGCGCGGAGCCAAGGAGAGCCCTGGACCCGAAACCGCTGTGTAAGTTCCGAAGGGTTCTGGCAGGGCGCCACATGTCTTCGTACACGTTGACAACCGGGTGGATACAGATTCCCACGATCCTCGAGTCCAGTGAGCGGAGGCTGGATTATATTAATGTTCTTCAGAAGTTTCGGTGTAGACGAGAAAGCTCCTTTCCATACAATCTGGGGCATGGGGCACCCGTCAACTGAAACGTGTCAGTCAAACCTATCTCAACATATTTTGATAGGATAGAAATCTGGCGTCGAGGATCCCATTATATTTCTACCACTTCTTTGGGCAGTAAGGGACAAGATTTAGCAGAGAGACGAGCAGCAGTGGACAACTCAATGTTTCAGGCTTTCGCTGATAAAATGTTATGTCAAGCTCGAAGACGCAATACGTCAAGTCTGCTTGTACTGCTCAAGAGCTTGACCAGAGAATCTGCTCGGACTACGATAGCCTCATTCTGCTATCCCTCACGGTCATGACCGTCTGCACACATGCCCTAGTGGAAGCAGTGCGACCCTCCATCAGCGATCACCTCTCCGTTCAGAACTATGGTTCGCAAGTACACCTCCATGTTTCCTGGTCATGATCTTGAATTATGAACTCAATGGCTTGTACACGTTGTCAGTTGGATATGATGTAATATTGATGCTCATCAAGCTTTTCAAGAGAATAGAGGCTCGAAAGGGCTTTAGCTATTTAGTCACTCATACTTGGGGAGAAGAGGACCCAATCCGCATATCATTCTCCTGCTATTAAGGCCAAAGTCAGGGAAGCGGACTTTCGATTCGCCGGTCGAATTGCTTCCGGCGCAGCTCATCATCAGAGTCGGTGTCATAGCACGGAAAAGATGGTGCATGCTACCTGCAGACACTGGCCATGTAGCACGTTCCTCAATGCAAAGGTCATGCCGAACGTCGACTAACGTAAGAGAGAAGAGCGAATGGGGTTGTAGAGGCAGAATCATAAGAAATCTCCTCGAAAAGTCAAGTATGGCTTGAATTACGAAATACAAGGTCAATACGACACGTGGGATTATCTGAACAGAAACGGCAGTCTAAGGAAAATCATGAAATGTAAATGCCTTATATTTGGGCTTAGCCCACACCCGAATGTTAGGAGACCAAGCTGGGAAGCAAAGTTTAACAGCGGACTAAGTAGTAATGCAGAGATAAGCGGAACCTAACAACTAAACCCGAATCGTGTGGGAGTAGGAAACCATTATCATGTAAAGACGGCTTTCCCCTGTACTCTCAAAGCCGGTGGCATCTCGTAAAACGCATGTTATTCTCGACGAGCAACAGCTATCAAGGAGGTGGGCGGAATACCGGAGCAGGACTGCTCAGATCTTGCCTTGTAAAGTCAATCATACACAAAGACGTCAATCAACACACACTTCTTCCATCAGACACTTTATCCGTACTGAGCTAAGTATGAGAGTTGTGTGGTGTCATAGACAGGCAACAGGTACGCCGTAAAGCCAAAGTCTGTTGTCAGAGCTGCTCGTCCATGCAGGGTTGGTTTAATTTCGTCCAACTCGGAAACACTTCCCGTCCACCTCGAGTAGGTAAAGCTTGGTAGCCGTCGATTAGGCAAAGGATGGGGCTGTGTAAATAAGGGAGGTGACGATCATCGCGCCAACTGTAGCACCTCCGAGAGCGGCGTAGCCGACACGTTCGGCGATACGCCTCATTCGCTTTGTTGGTCGCGAGGTATCAGCAGCAAGCCGTGGAACTGGCTCTACAGGGGATGCAGGCGGAGACAGGGGCTGGACGGCTGCGTCGGCAGTAGGCGCTTCATCACGTTGCTCATTGTGCCAGATTTGCTCTTCCTGGGTAGCAGTCGAAATGGCAGCAGCCTTTCGTTTTCTAGGAGTCTCCTTCACTTGTGCACTATCTGGAGCTTGATCGCAAAGGTCCTCGACCACGACAATGTCGTTGATACCAATACGACGTGAGCCGGTCTCGCTCTCTTGCGAACGAGATTGCTTCCACAGATGGTAATTGTAAGCGGATGTCATTGCTTCAGCTTCGGAATCCGCTTCATCTTCCGGCTGATCTTGACCTTCCTGAGGCGAGTTCAAGAAGTCATTACCAGTCGAGAGCCATGCCGACTTGACAAGTGGTTGTGAAGAGGAGGCCGGCTGAATTGGGTCAATGGGCTCTTGAGCATCCGGCATTGGCTGAGCAAGCCAGACAGGTGGCTTCTGTGTGACGTTGTCGCTCGTCTGTTTGACTGGCTGTGCATTTGGCGGCGATGGATAAGTGTTACTTTGTCGAGCGAGAGCAGCCTTGTTCTCCTCACGAGCGTCAAAAAAGGCGTGCTTGCCCGTCTTTTCCTTGAGGATCTCCATCATCGGCTTAGTGATCGTCTGCGTCTTGACTGAACTCTTCATCATTGCCGCATCCGACGGGCTTGGCTCTCGAAGAGCCGCAGCATTGATGGGTGGCAATGGGATAGTCGCTGGAAGAGGCGCGTTTGGTAAAATTGATGGCAGAAGATTGGTGGTGGGAACTGAAGTATTTAATGGCGGCAATGGCGTGTCAAACATGTCTTGGAGTGCTATGGGGGCCAGCTCGACCTCGACGTCGGCATCGGGCCAGGCCATGAGGCCGTGATCTCCTGTATGAACTATGAGCACTTTGTCATAGACTAGAATCAGCGAATGCAGGACTTACCATCTTCAAGAGGCTCGTCATCAGACGAATAGTCTGCCTCCTCTTCGCTGCCCTCCAAATCTTCACTTCTCTCGGAACTCATGTCGCTCTTATCCTCAGCATCGCTATCACTATCCTCGTCGCTGAAGTCTATGCCATCCTCCTCTTCTGTCAGGCGGATAGATGAGTCTCTATCAAAGTCAACATCATTCTCTGAACGGAACTGATCCTCAGAGGCGACAACGCTTGCTCCATCCTCAGATGCTGCTCGATCGTCATGGTTGCCTAGAAATGAGCCTCCTGGACTCTCTTCCCGTAATGGGGACGTCAAGTCGATTACACGTTGGCTGGCAGCGCCATCCAATTGCACAATTTCGTGCACAACACTAGCACGCTTCTCGTCGTCTTTGGTCAGGTCAATATGATCTGATACCTGGTTATTGAAGTATACTCCCGTATGGATGGTTGTGTCGGGTTCATCTGATTCGTCCTCTAACTCGCTCTCGCTGTCGGATTCCTCGAGATCGCTGTTGTACTCGGGAACCTTGAATACATTCCGGTTCACCTCAACCCTATTGTGCATAAGTATTTGATCATTCCTTTAATATGTATGGGGGATACTCACGAAGCCGTGAACTCCAGGCCAACCCCCACAGTTGTAGGTGCAAAGGCGTCCTTGCCGCGCCAGATGGGCACCCCAAACTTGATAGTATCTCCGGTCGCCAAAGGCCGCTCAGTATTGTTATCGATCCGGTCCTGCTCGCTATTGATAAAGGTCCCATGCAGAGATCCGATATCGCGGATGCAGACGGTCTGGAAATGTTAGTGCTGCGCATTGAAGAGAGGCTGAGATACGGCTCACTCTAGTGTCAAGATCCGCGACCAACTCCGCATGATCCCTGGACATGACTGGAGATTCGAACCAGCCGTTTGTTTTGGCTGCAACAAAGCCCTTGGACCGCACCTTGGAAGCTCGTCCGATCGGGACCACACATTTATCTCTTGTGAGCGTGATCCGGCGTTCCGGCCACGGGAGGTCTTTCGGCCCGTTGCTGGACAGCTTCACTAGAACTAAATGCTAATATTAGTATCATCTGTAGTAGCTCGCCTTCCGCGAGGATATTGTCGAGAAGGGGAAAGGCAGATCAAATAGAGAAGGTGCAGCTTACCGCTGGCAGCGTCTTGGGTACCCTCGGTGGCCATCGTCTCCTTATCTTGACTTTGACAGTGGTTTGACTGCGAGATACAACACTGTAGAGACTCGTTCCTCGACAGCGATACCGAAATGCAGGTAAAAGGCCACGAAAAGGTAGAAGAGTGAACAGGACAGAGAAGACGGAGCAGAGTTAGGCAAGAGAGTTTGGGTCTCTGACGGGTCAGTCAGACTGGGCGAACGAGCTCGGGCCAGTTGTGGCAGCCTTGGGCCAAAGAGCCCGTCGAAGGGGAAGCGGGGAGGCAGAAGGTGCCGATAACTGCGGAGGATGGAGTCCAAACTTGCTCTTGGAAAGGGCGAACGGTTCTCCTTAGATAAAAGGCCCTGAAAAGAAACGAGAGAGAGCGAAGATCGATTCGGGAAAGTCGAGTTAGGTGATGAGGCAGGAAAAGGCGTCAGGTAGTCGAGGGTGGTTTGAAGTGTTGGAGGGGGGGAAGAGGTGGGGCAGTCTTAGAGGGATGGAGGTCTAAGTGCAGGCAGGCGGACGTAGGTGATGATGATAACCTGATAAGAGGTACTGAAGTGCTTATCGTAGCAGCTCAGGTGGATGCCCAGCCTGGAGGGACTTGCCGCTAACGTACGGTAGCCGACGACGGGCTGCTTAGCTCACTTTAACAATTCACTCTACCTGGGAAGGCAGTGGGGGGAGGGGTCCGCCGGTGCTGTCAAGTGCGTCTCAGGTGCGTCCTGGTGCGAGAGGCTGCAATCAAGAGCGAATAAGAAGGATACAGGTCACAGATATATATCCCCAGCGAGGGATGGAAAGTGCTGTTTTGGGGGGTTTCGTGACGAATTATCTTGTCGAGGTCAGTCTTAGTCCGACAACCATGGAGTGGGAGGGGAGAGCGCGAGAGAGCATGGA
Organism: Phaeoacremonium minimum UCRPA7; assembly: GCF_000392275.1. NCBI lineage: Eukaryota > Fungi > Ascomycota > Sordariomycetes > Togniniales > Togniniaceae > Phaeoacremonium > Phaeoacremonium minimum. Next base: position 55,149 of record NW_006921046.1, read on the forward strand.
AGCTGAGGGGGAGGATGTGGGAAGGAAACCGAGAAGCGAGGGGGCTTGTCAGAAACACACGGCTGTGGGCGGGAGCTTGCCTCGCTCGAGCTTGCTTTACTGTCGCTGTGGTGCGCGAATGAATCTCTCTCTGGGAAGGTATGGCACGCCCACGGCAAGATCAGAGCCTCTTGACAGGTGCTTTATGGGCGGCTAGGTGAGCTGAATGCACAGCTATTGTCAATCGCTCTGCGGGCTTGCTCGTTGGCACCACATTATGTGACCATTTACTTGGCTACGGGTGTCGCAAGAACCCATGAACGCGCCTAATTCTATCGATTCTCAGGTTGGATATTTTTGAGGGAGGATCTCGGGAGGCAAGTACAATATCGTCGTTTCGCTTTCCATGGTACTTGGGTCCCTCCCTATACGTGAAGCGTTGCCCCTCAATCCCACATAAGCAGGGCAACAGGCTGGATGTTCCGGAGACTCTCCAATCGCTCTTCTACCCTGATCTTGCACATGACATATCGAGTTGACAATTTGACTCTCAGTCCGTGTAGACCTTAAATTGCACTATAGTCAAGAGAATATCTTCACAAGTGGAAGCTCTGTGTCATCGAGGTACGTCGGTAGGCAACTGGTCTAGCTTGCCTCGCTTGCCTACGTGCATCTGTAGATACTTACCCCTCGTTGCCTTACCCTTCATCCGACCAGAGTAAAAATGGGAGCAGACATGCGCCGCCAGCGAAGGGGAGGGGGGGGGGGAGGTCTGCTCTGCCAGAGCCTCTGGTAACCCTCCGCGTCGGCCAGTTAAGAGGTTAAGAGCCACCTCCTCCATCCCGTTTGCCCATGACCTGGCAGCTCCATGGGGTTGGTCTGAACACTTGTTGCTCGTGTTAAGGCAACTTGCCTGTCTTTAGGTGCACCCTAGTAAGAGGAGTTAACAGACGCTACCTAGGTATAATCCTTGCGCGACTGTTGAGCTTCTCAATATTGAACCTGGCCTGGCCACTAGTCTTACCTATCTTCGAACACGACGGGAGTTACGCTCACATACCTAGGTAAGGTATGTCAAAACATTCGTCAAGTTGCCTTTGTCGTAATTTGAGTCCAGTGAAAACAGCAATGCTTCTTCTAGAGCCGAGCTTCCTGTGCCTGTGGGGCTGCGCATGACCATGACATGACGATAAGTGCCCGCCTGTTAGGTTCCCAGCGGCATGTGGAGTGGATTTCAGATATCTGCTGTGGGGGATTATCGCTATCTTAGGGGCTTATTAGTGCACCAGCACCAGCAGTGGCTCCGGCGGTAAAAGCAGCCCGGAGAAACAGTGTGCAGGGGTTTAGAGTCGGTGTTTAAGTGCTTGCAGAGAGCCGGACTGGGATACCCCGCCTTTTTGGGTGGCCTTATTATGCATCACGAATCCGGCGAGGCGAGGCATGGCAAGGCAAGGCAATAGAGGCCCAGCTAAGGCGGCCAGGATGTTTCTGTGCGAGGTATCGAATCGCGCGTTCTGTGTTGGCAATTTTGCCGTCGCGTCTGGCCACCAGATCGAATGGGGAGGGCTGGAGGGCGATCTTCCTTCCCAATATTGAGCCTAGGCAGGTGGTAACCACCTGATCTGATCTTGCTCCTCGGTTCGCGTCACAAAAATTTAAATAATTCTTGTCCTCCGCTCCCTTCCATTGTGCTGCTCCCTAGGTATTATTCCATCCCTCCTATCTCCGTTGCCCTACCCTCTTACACAATAACACCACACACACCTCGAACAATAGCAAACGTATGTTCGTTCGCTCGTACAATAGTCATCACTTTGCACACCTACCTTAGTTATCCAATACTGCATACTGCTGCCTTCCTCATGGATTTTATGCCGTACAAAGTTTCGTCATCCAGAATCGTTGCCTTGACTCGTTACTACCAGGCCCTCAACTACTCTCCGCCCATATTTCAATCCAAAAGAACTTGAAATCCGCATACAATAAGAAGAAAAGGAGGGAAGAGAGGAGAAAGTGAGACCACATTACTATTACTCAAGAAACACCTGCGCTTCTGCGCTTCTGTTGAAGTCGCCACTACCGAAGAGACCACAACCCCCCGCGGAAAATGCACGATCTTCGCAAGAAAGCCCTCCTCGAGAGCGGCAAGACCACATCCAGAAAGTCCCGCTCGCGACCAGACTCCAACTTTGGCTCCCCGGCCACGTCCCCGGGCGGCTCACGACATGGCTCGCGGACCAACTCGCGTGCCGGCAGTCGCTACGCCTCTGAGGAGGAGGGCGGCCTCAGCGACTCCGAGTTCGACGATTCGATGACCATGAGCACCAACTCCGTGTCGGACGACGCCTTCGACGACGACGGCAACGCCAAGAGCGCGTGGTCCGACCGCCTGCAGACGCTCATCTCGCAGATCCTCGCCGGGCGCACGAGCGATCGCAAGCGCATCGGCGTGCAGGATCGCGAGGAGCAGCTCAAGGCGTACCTCCACATCGTCCGCCACTACTACAGCAAGCAGGAGATCGGCGGCAGCATGAGCGATCTTGTCGAGGGGCTGATGAAGAGCATCAAGTCGGGCGGGAGCCCGCTGGAGCGGTCACTGGCTCTCAGGTCGCTCTGCGTGTCGATCTTGACGAACCCCTCTGAAGGCATCTTTGAGGGCATCGTGCAAGGCCTCAAGGTCGTCTGTCAGGATGATGAGGACGAAAATGTGAAAGCCGATGCTGTTTATGCATTATGCGTCGGCGCCATGCACGGAGACGGCTCCACTGAGGTGGCAGAAGATATCCTAGAGTTTCTCATCGAGATCATTGAGAGCGACGGCCAGGCAGTGGGTGCTCCTGACAGCGCAACAGTCGTGGTCGCAGCACAACTGGGCTGGGGCTTTGTGGCGAGTTACCTGGGAGATTTGTCAGATCAAAGCGAGCAGGCCATGGACGCATTCGTCGAGCAGCTCGACAGTATTGATGTCGGCGTACAGACGGGTGCCGGCTCAAACATCGCCCTATTGTTTGAGTCTGCGCGGGAGTACGAGGAGGAGACGGGTGAAACGCTGACCCTGCGGTACGATCCTAACAAGTTGATCCGCCAGATGAAGGAGATCTCCCGAGGCTCCAAGTCCATCTCTAAGCGCGACCGTCGCCTTCTGCGCGGCGACTTCTCCAGCATCGTCACATCACTGGAGCTCGGCAAGGGTCCTGGCTATTCTACCTCGGGTCGACCGACATCAAACCCGCATCTCGGCGGATCAAAGGCGGAGGCCGACGAAAGCGACATTCAGGAATTCGGATATCGCGAAAAGATCAGAGTGCATAATGTGTACATGGTCATTGACAGCTGGTCTCTCCAAGCCAAAGTGCAACTCTTCAGGATCATCCTAGCCGGCGGCTTTGACACACACTTCAGTCAGAACCCCCTTATCAAGGAGTCTCTCGACGAGGCTGAGGTGGAGCGAATCATCAACCCAGGCGAGCTCAAGAAGGTGCTCGCAGCGGAGAGGAGCCAGGCGCTCGCGGCACGGGGCAAGCGCAGACAGGCCGGTTACTGACAGGACGGCTGATACCACTGCATTTTGTTCTAGTTTTCTTCAGCTTCATGCATTGTATTACTATTCATTAGATCTCGGACAGGTCACCAGGCTGGTACGGGTCATCATCAAGACAGCACACGATACCAAGGGCATGCGTGCAGCATTTGAAATAGGAACATGACGGATGTGCGCCAGCAAGAGACAGAGAGATAGCATTGAAGAAGACGATAGAGTAGCTCTAGCTTCAGCATATTCTACAAGGATTTCTGAGTTTTTCTAGCAATGACCATGCCCAAACGCTCCGCTGCAGTGAACCTACACCGTCATCTATACGATACGTCACCATCAGGCAGTGTGAAACTAACTCTCGAGGCTGCACTCAAACGCAGCGAGTGCATATAGCATGTTCCAATGAGAAACTTGTTTGCTTTTTGCTCTCTCAACGAATCTGAAACCGCTTGTTGTCGGCACGGAAGCACTCGAATCTCTTCCCTAGCATGATGCATGCAGCCGAAACTGGTCGAGAGACATGTCACACACAATTGGATGGGCGCGCAGATCAATGTGCTCCTCTCACCAGCGCATCGCACCTGAAAGTGCTGATTCTCAGCCGCCGCCCACCCAACCGGGGCGATTGCTCTTGGTTAGAAAAGCAACCTGGTTACGCCACAAAGTCTCTGAACTGTGGGAGGATATATTGGAGGCGGAGAGCCGTCCGGCTGTGAGGAATGCTGATGGACCCTTACCAAGGCTTGGGAGCCGTGGCCAAACGGGAGAGGCCGCCGCAACGAGGGCTGTGTAGTGCTGAGGGTCCGAGTGAGACAAACATCCGCACCCGCCATTTGGAACATCGAGACTGAACGAATAAGCAGGTAGGTAGGCTGTAGGTTAGTTGCACCTACTGTACAGTACTTAGAGTAGGTACTCGTCCGTGCAATGCCATTTGCCACCACGGCGGCCATAGGTAGCACAAGCACACAAGCCAGCCAGTACATCAGCAACGTGATAGAAGAGACGGCTGTCAGCTGTCTGGCCCGTCATTCCTCCCGCTTATGTTGAGTGGAAGGAACGGGAGTGGCAATTAACACTTGCCCAGGTAGATTGGCAGAGACCGAACTGACTAATTGCCCGGCGGTTTGCTCTAAGGTGGGCATTAATGTTATTCTCAGGAAGATACTGCCAAACGGATCAAGCTGGAGGCTTAAATGTCCCAAGCTCGCCAAGTAAAGAGGAAGCTGCCATATACCGTAAAAGGCAATGAATGACAGCTGGAGTACTGCTGTTTTTCGATTATCATACTACCTGGGTATATGCATGCCTTTTAGTAAACAGATCGAAGCCCGATGTCAAGAACGTACCTCGTTTTGGTACAGAAAATCCTGTAGCAATCTGACACTTCGATACAGCATATACGAAAATGATTGTTAACATAACTTATCTGGTAACTATTTCCAGTTACAGGTATACAACTAGAAAGGAAGACCCGTGCGTAGTCATATTCAATGCCCGATCAAGATAACGGAAGTGGATCATGTATACGGGAGGGCGTGGACTGTGCCTCATATGTGCTCCTCCGGGGTATTAGACCACAACGACGATCTGCGCCTGCTCTCTGTATAGTTGCAATCTCTCAATACCGTTGCAGCCTTTCAGAATAGTAGGGTATTCTAATGGGTATTTCGAGGCTTGAAATGATTATCTACTAATGAATTCGGAATGGAAAATAATCCAAGGATTTCGTTGACTTGATAATCAGTTGAAGTTGCTTGGTGGTTATGATTGCTGAAATGCGAATAACTTCATGTATAGCTGACTAGTTGAGGCGGGTGACAGCTTTTGTTTGCTTCGAATCCTTCTGTAAGCGCATCTGAAACATCTGTAAACTAGTCGGTCTGTCTGCTCTTCTGCATGCATTATAAATCAAGTAGTATCTGAGGCATAGAAGCGTTTAGTTCCAGTCTAGCATTTAGCATCTCCACGCCTTTCATAGAGCCGCTTTTGGAAGATCACAACCATGACTCAAAAGTTCCACTATGCCCCGAATCTATCTTCCTTCGGCAGCGTTCTCTCGCGGTTTTCCTTTCTTCTGATTGTCTTCTAGAAGATCAGAATGTTCTCTTGAAACCTTATTATATCATAGGTAGTATTAAAACGTAACTACCTACCTACCTACCTACCTTGAACAAATGGCTCTCCGCGTCGCACCAGTCGAGCTGTCGGACTTCGATAGCTTCGTCTCCGATGCGTCAAAGTACGCTCCGGGCGATGACCTTGTCGCACCGCCCAACCCGGTCGCATGGCCGGTCAGCACGCGGCCCGAGGCCGAGCAGCGGGCGCGGCGCTGCTTTGCGCTGCAGAGGCGCCGTTTCCTCGAGGACCCGACGGTCAGGTTCCTGAAAGTGGTCGACGACAGCCCCGAAGGTGGCGGCGGCGGCGGCGGCGCCGTCGTCGCCGTGGCTCGCTGGCACTACTACGAGGGCGGCTACAAGTACGAGCGTGAGGCGCACTGGGAGATGGCGCCCCTGAACACGGCGGAGGGCGAGGACGGCGAGGTCGGCGAGGGCGAGAGCTACCCGCCGCCGAACTTCAACGTGCGCCTCCACAACCACATCCTCACGGAGCGGGACTCGTTCCGCGAGCAGTGGATTCCGAGCAGGAAGCCCTGCTGGATCTTGATGCACCTCGTCACGAGGCCGAGTCAAAGGAGGAAGGGCGCGGCGGGCTTGTTGATCCGATGGGGAATGGAGCGCTCGCGGGAGTCCGGCGTGCCTGCGTACCTAGAGGCGGGGGTTCAGGGAAAGCCCGTGTATGAGCGCTTCGGGTTCGTGGTCGTTGGCGAGGAGAGAAGGGTCAGCCTGGAAGGATTAGGTGAAGTCTATATGGGCTTAAAGGAGTTTGTCATGGCGAATATGAAGTGGGATCCAAGCATTGCTGGACCCGGACAGTGAGAGTTGAGCTCGCTGTGATGTGATTCTCTGCATGCACCGTTCGTTTATCTATCTAGATGGGAAGGCCAGAAAGGCAAGGTGCCTAGATACACCGAGCATGATCTTTTCCACAAATGAGTAGACCTCTGTCGTAGACTGAGAGTCAAACGGCGCGAATATTGAATCAAGCAATTATGTGAGTGCTCACTTTGCCAGTCTGATACCCAATGCCTTAATTCTCCTTAAATTTTATTTTGATATTGTTATTTAAACTCCTTCAAGGAAGAATAAATGAGCGAAACCAGCGAGACTCTATCAGGCCTTTACTGTGTTCACTGATGAGTTTCATAAAGGATAGAGGAGGCTCTGAAGGGTTGGAAAGCAATTACTGGTTCAGACAATCCAACGTCGCAATGTGGTCCATCCGCAGGTGCCTTAGTGTCGGCGGGGAACCACCAGTGGCAGCTCGTGTCTTGACCGAAATCCGTCTCGTGGGAGCTGCGCCGACTGAGGCGAGAACAGCTGAGCACTTCTCAATGATGCCCTTGGCTCGGCCGGTGCCAGATAGTGGATGCGCGGTCTTACCCTCCCGTCTACGTATGTCTGAACGTTAGGGAGATGATAGATTCGATAGGGTCTTCGTGAGCTTGTCTCGGCGGCGGCCCTGGGTAGCCCCGGTCGAGGTTGGGGGTCTCATCGCTTTTTATGATCGTCACTCGTCACCCCGTCAAAGCACACGCTAAGGCCGCTGGGTGCCCCGTTCGAGTTGGCCCTCCCGAGGATCCGTAAAACGAAATCGACTCACTCTGACCGACCGATAAGTTAACGTTATACATGTAGAGCGGAGTGGGCTGTTCCACGACTGTCAACAAAAAAAAGTTAGTGGCCGGATAAGCAAGCTCAGCTCTACCTAAGGTAGGTAGGTACCGAGGTAGGGTAGCTCAGCCAATTTAGGCCAGGCAATTGAATGTCAACAAAGTCGAGGCAACTGATGTTCTCCGTCACAGCCTCGTTTGCAGAGTGATGCATTTCTCATCTGGTGGTTTCGCCCCCCAAAGACTCAAAGTGAATAGATGACGAATGACTGAGTGAATGGAAATCTATTGTACAGTACTGAACAGTGCATGCACTAAGAATTGCCCTGCCACGCTCTGGACTTTTTTCTTGTTGCCTCTTCTTGCAGCAGTGCAGCAGTGCCTGCAGCCCACTTGCCCACGACAGGGCACTTTTGCAGCTTAATTGGCCAGCCAGACTAGCAGCGCCAGCTCATCAAGCAACCCCAGCCGCCTCTCATCCCTCCCCCGACCATAACAAAGCCCCAATAAGCCTATTATCGTCCGTCCGTCGATTCTCTGCCCAAAGACTCTCCTCCTCAGTCTGCATCCCAAGCCCGCCTAAGCCGTACATATTCCCACATCCGAGACGACATCACCGCCGTCGCTTTCCCCCTCGCCATCGCCGGCATCTTAGTCGCTTCTGTCCCTCCTGTGCGTCCCGGGGCAGTTCGCTGCTGCAGCTTGCGCGCATCGACGCATACTAAGAGTCGCTCATTGGAGCTGCCCGCCTGCGGCCTACGACCAAGCAACGTCGCCGCCGCTGCTCTACAGCCGGTTTTTTTCTTTACCGTTCTGTTTTGGCTGACGCTCAATTGTGTCGTATTGGATTGTATGTACAGGCGGGAAAATCGTCTCCTGCAGCTCAGCTGCATCCTCCTGACTTGCCCGTTGACGAGGCTTTGGCTCACTCTCCACCGTCTCCAGATTTTCCCGCACCAGATGTCTTGATCAAAACAAAACACTCGATCCTTGTCCACGACATCCCCCCTTTCCCCTCTCCTCCGCCTTTCTTCCCTTCTCTTTCCTCGATTCTTCCGTCTGTCGATCCGGGTCGATGGTCCAGTATTAGCAACGAGGAAACTGGATCGGGTAATCAGGAGGGTTCTCGACACGGCTATCGAGTGACACATTACCTCATCGTTCCAACACCATGGGTGTTGATTCGAAGAAGGCACCTGCACCACCACTCCCAGCCCCCACCGAGACCGAGTCCACGAACACAACGCCCACGGAACTGGCGACTGAGCTCGCTACCGATGTGTCCAAGCCCGCCGACGAGAAGTCTTCGTACTCGCTCCCCGAGGACGGCACGCCCGTCACAATCAAGACCCGTGGCCACAAATCCAATCGCTCCCAGACCTCGCTGCTGATCGAATACTTCGAAGGTGGCAAGCCCAGCGCCGCAGGCGGCTCTAGCGGTGAACGGAAGCCTAGCGTGCGGGTTCGTCTGACGCCGTCTAAACATCGCAAGGACGACCGCATCCAGATCACAGAGACCAAGTCGTCGAGTGGGCGCAAAGCATCGCTGACACGGCGACAAACGCCGTTGACCCCGACGGCCCTCAAAGCTGAGTCCGAGTCGCTATCCGCACTGAGTGGTGAAGGCGACGCAGACGCAAAGAGCATGAGCTCGTACGCATCTGCAACAGAAGAGTCCAATGTGTCCCGTAATCCAATCGAAGTAGAAATCGACCGCCGTGGTCACCGTCGTCGGCGACCCGCTAGCCCTCTGATTCCTGCCGCTGACAGCAGCAAGGCATCGTATCAGCCAGGCAACATGTCTGACATCTCAGCCATCCCTACAGACAGCTTTCTAGACGGATCAGGTCCTTCTACTAAATTAGGAGAAGGACGGCGCAGTAAGAGCCCGTCGCGTGGTGGGGATCTTCTTGCGGGAGCTGCCGCGGGTCTAGCCACTGCCGCTGTGGCTGACAAGATGCGCGACAAGAGCCGCTCACGGGAGAAGGATAGAGTAGTTGTCAACAAATCAAGGGATAAAGACAAGTCGGACAGGAAACATAAATCAAAGAGCCGCACGAGCAGCATCAGCGAGCAATATACGGAGGGAACTAAATCGCCGCGCAGACGGTCAAGCAAAGGAAATCAGGAATCTGTTGTCTCAGCAGCTGACTCAAGCGTGCTATCATCGGCTGTGTCGCCAAGTCATCGGTCCTATGACCAGCATTCCATCCGCTCAGGAGCCTCCAAATCATCAATCAACAACCCGAAATTGCTCGAGACCGTCGAGGATGCTATTCGACGACTAATCCTCCCGGAGCTAAATGCGCTGAAGCGGGAGCAAAGCAAACACAAAGATCGCCGAGGCTCGGTGACTTCTAGTGGAACATCAGTCTCGCGAGAGGACTATGCTAGCGATCGCCGCCAACCTGAAGATGATCGATCGATTGAAAAATCAAGATATAGCCTCAAATCCAAGGATAAAAGGGACAGAGAGGCTCGACATGAACTATTTGAGAGTCCAGCACCCAGCCTCGGTCATGAATCTTATGAGGAATCTCTCCATGAGGTCGACCAAACACCAGCGCGAAGCCATGACAAGCTCAAGGCTGCTGCCGCCGGCGCAGCGCTTGGTGGTCTGGCTGCTACTGCCTTGAATGAGAAATCACCCGCGGGCGCGAGAGAGCAACGTCGTCGCCGCAGAGCTGAGTTGAAGGGGCGTGGCTACTCAGAGGAGTTCGAAGACTCAGAATATCATGAGCCTGCTCCTCCAATGCCGCTCATGAGTGAGATCAACCCCTCGGAAGTTACGAGGACGTCCATTCTTTCTGCAGAGACTGATCGCCCTCACTCTGCAAGCGAAGAGCTTACCCCAGTTCAAGAGGTTTCCAGGGGCACGCTATCTGTGGACTCGAACAGTCCGACTCCAACAAGAACTCCAATAACTCTTCAAACTGGCTTGGGGACACAACATGCAAACATTTCACATGGCGATCTCAAGGCTCTTCCTCGAAGAAGAACGGGCGATTACGCCGAGGAGAATTACGAAGTACACGAGTACGGAGAGCCGTCGGGATTCCATCCTCCAGAGGAGTATGATGAAGACGAATATGATGAGCCAGTGGCAGCGCAATATGGAGATTACTATAACACCCAAGATGTCCCACCACCACTGAAGTACACTCCGTATCAACCAGAACGTCGCGGACTCAGCCCTATTCCAAGCGTTTCTGGATACACAGAAGGCGGCAGTGAGCCTCCCAACCGCGACTCCAGGCTTACACAGACGGGGTCGTTCTCGTCGCCTGAAAAGTCACCTCACCATGACTTAGGCCGGCAATCACCGAGCTCAGTTCCGAGCAATATGCGCAGCCGCGAATTCGACCAGGACGATCGCAGCTTGCGAAGCTCCGGTGTAGACTATAGGAATTCTGCCTTTACTGAAGGCAGCGAATTGGACCAAACCGCTTCTGAGCAGGCTGTTCGCACTGTTGGAACCAACCCGAACCTCGTCATCCCCCCAATTGGAGTCGAGTCACATGTTGCATCACTTGTAGATGGTTCAATGCTTGATGAGTCTGTCTTAACTGGAGAGTCTGGTTATGGTGGCCATCAATATGGTCATCGTGGGTCGATGGCGACTCTTGATGAAGAGCGCTCCCATGGAAACCATACGCCTTCTCAGCGCTCGTACGATAGCCAGAGACATTACGCCGAGGAACGCGACATCTCTCCTATGTCTGCAGAGCACCAGAGATCTCGAGAATTCGAGGAATATGATCTCGATGAGGCTGGACACAAAGTTCCTAGGTCAACAAGGAGATACCAGGAGTCGCCAACGTCCTCAGAAGCCGCTATCACCGGCGCTGCTGCATTGGCTGCTGCTGCTGCTCTCAAGGCAGCAAAGGACAGAGGCAAGCAAAGATCTGTGGAGGAACAGGAATGGATTGGCGAAGGAGTTCAACGAAACAAATCCTTCAAAGACCGCACTAAAGACGGTCACCTTCCCGCAAATACGCCAACGCACAGTGTTGACCGCCTGGTCGATGAGTACGAACATCCAAAGGTTGGGCATAGTGGTCTGCCGGATGTGAATGATCCCATGCCCGAGATAGGGTTTGGTTATGATGATGATTTGGAGACCAACCCCTCCGTTGTGGGCCAGCGTTTGGACACTTCTTATAATGACAAGGATCATTGGCACGAAGAACAGACGCCAACCCAAGAGCGCTTTGCTGATTATGAGCCTGAGCAGCTTGAGGTCCAGCAGAAGGGAAATGGTCACGGCATTGGACCCATGGAAGCTGCTGGAGCTGCAGCAGTTGCCACGGCGGCTGCTCTAGCATCCGCACATCACAGCCGTCAACCGAGTCAGGAGCATGATGAAGACTGGCATCGGACTTCAGATGACCGCAAGAGAGATACCCTTATCACCAATCCCTACGAAGGCGCCAGTCCGATTGTCAACCTTCCTGGATTGAACGATATTCCTATGGGTGGAGCAGCTGAATTCGGTAGCAATCCCTATGTCGCAGACTATGGCACACGGAGCCCCTTGGGCCCCAAGATCGATGAAGGTTATATATCTCAGGGTCCGAACAAAACACCAGAGATTCAAGGCAAGGGCAAGGGCGTTGAGTTCAGCCAAGAACCTAATCTCGGCGGGGTAGAAGATCCTTTCTACACACCTAAGCATGCTAGACACATGAGTGGCCTTTCACAGGGTATGGGATCACCCATGTATGATGCAGCCACAGGAGCGGGCATCGACCGCATTGAGTCGAAGGATATCATTGCGTTAATGCAACATGTAAGTTTTGCTGATTAATGCTGTATGGATGGTTTGGCTAACACATTACAGCTAATGGTGCGCGACGCTCAACGAAGTGCTCGTGACACTGAGATCCTTGTTACTCTCGTTCGATCTGCTGCAGAGATGCGCAACTCGTTCGAAGATATTAAGAGAATGCTGGCCGATACCGAAGATGTCATTATTACGGAGGTGAAGGAGAACACTGAGAAGACAGTCCAGCGAGCAATTGGCGGACCACGCCCATTCCCTGGCAGCGGTGCAAGGTCACTTGCTGGTGGTGCCTCACAAGCTGGCACTGATGATCTGCGTGCTAAGAAGCAGAATCTCTTCCGCCGGGCCCTGAAGGGTCTCAGTGCCAAAGGAGACAAGGACTTGGGTCGTATTGAGGAAATGCTCATGCAACTGCTTACGGAAGTCGACACTCTGAAGGCACAGACTGCTCCTGGAGGTAGTGGAAGCAATCAGGCCGGTCAGTCCTTCGAGAATATCCAGCCTGCCATTCAGTACGAACAGGACCGAGGCTACGAGCCAGAGGGAAACGCAGGGACATCGACAGCCAGCCATGCAAGCCAGTCTGGTCATCTGTCTATCCCTCAGTCTCGTGGCCCCTCAACCAAGCTTGGATATGAGCGCAAATTTTCGGATCACCGGATCAGCACCGTACCGGAGGCGAACGAGGATGACGACTACTATGAAGAGGATCACAATGATACACATCTCAGCAACCCAGAGATGCTTCTCGATCCTGGCCATAATGTCCAGCGAGGAAGCTCTGTACCTCTCGGCACACCACCTCAACCCGCTGCTGGTGTGCAAGCATCCCTCAGCAATGAGAACACCCCTCGCACAGAGAAGGGTAAGAAACACAAGTCAACTAGCTCCTCTAGCTGGTTCCCTAAGATCTCTCGGTGGTCCGAGACAACCACCTCCAGCGTTGGCCGGGTGTTCCGTGGCAGCAAGAACAACGACGGGGGTGATTTCCACAATCCACCCTCGCGGTCAGGCTCTGACCTCGCAAACTACGATGACTACGATCGTACGGACCCTTATGGCGAAGATAAGCTCCATACCGGGTTCTCTCAACCCGATCTGCAATATGATGAGGATGGTCATGCCAGTCCTATCCATGAGCAGCCTCCTCCACCTACAACATATATGACACCAGAAGACCCGAAGTATAAGGCCCATCGCAACTCGGTCAACCTCATGCACCCTCAGCCACGACCAGGCCAGACCGAGCGCTTCAGGAATACCCTGGAGAACCAGGCCCAAGACTTTGATAGTCCAATGTCACCCAAATCAGCCGACTGGGCTGGTTCTGCCACAAGTCTGCACCGCTTTCCTGGACAGAATACCCATCGTTACAGCAATGGCTCCGCCGGCACTGGCGGCATTGCTGCTGCCGATGAGCAGTACTACTATTCATCTCCTGCGCCAGGAGCCTCTTCCCAAGGCCCGCCAAGACCTCCCAAGGAGCCACTTGAGGGCCATCGTCAGACTCCTCCTAAGAGCAACAGGATCTCCAAGTTGCAGAAAGCTAGTCCCCTCCCGTACCATAGTGTAGAGTCCGGCTACGGGACAGCTACTCATGGCGCTCCGAGTGCTAGCTACACCGGCAGCCCCAAACTGGAGAACCGCAACTTGAGTGGCGCTCATCTTGGCGTGCCGACCCGTCGGCCCAGTGGCCCGCGGGCGATGACGCCGAAGAGTGACAGGAGCGTTGGCGGCCAAGGCGACGAGGCTGAAGCGGACGCGAGACGTAGAAAGAGAGGTATGCCCATGCCGTACTCCGGAGTTCTCGGGGCGTACAAGCTCCAGGATGATTATGATGACTAGATGGCTAACGCTGCCTCCCCCCGTCAGATACCTTCGGGACTGTTGCCTCACAGGAATCAGAGACCTTTTAGGGAAAGGCGCCTCAGCCCCTCCGGCGATGGCTGCACCCGCAGCATCATCTCAACAGATGACAATGACTATGAACGCGGCCACTGGATGGCCCCGACCCTCCCCTGCCCACTATTACCCTCCTGCTTATATCATAATGTCGACGATGCTCGACGGAACCCCGTTTATAGACTTCGTTGGACATTGATTTGAGGCGTGCTCGCTGCATATACTCAGATTTCCATTTCAGGGTTTTGATTTTGTTTCCGCGTGTCTGCGTGTCGTTGGTCATAGCCATTCATTTGCTTGGAACAGAAATGGGGGCCAAGCGAAGAGAAAAGAAAAAAGAAGCACGAGAGATGATGACAGGGAGACAGACCTAAGGGGCATCTCTTGCCCGGTACTTTTTCATGACGACATGACCAAAGAGATAATCTATTCTGCGTCTTTCTGCTGCATTGTTGTGCATTTTTATTCCTAGGGGGGACTTGAGCGAGTGTGAGAGAGAGGGCAATGCGTTGGACGGCATTTGGTGGTCGATCTCAGGGGATTCATCTACCACACTAGATCATCATCCATGATGGGAGAGAGAAAAGGGGGTCTCGTCATATTTCCCCTGCAGCGGGGTTTGGGAATTTTTCGAATTGTAAAAGGGTATAGGATATTGAAGCCTTCCTTGCTTCCAACTGATGATGACATAGCCAGCAAAAGTTCGTCGCAGATACCCTCAGACCAACTCTATCTTTGTAATAAATGACATTGGGGCGCGTTTCTTTCCAAAGATGTGATGACTTGCTTATCAGAGGAAGTTTACATGGCGGTAGAGGGGCATCACCGCAGTTAATATGCTGCCGACTTTTTGAGACCTACTCCAGGGAAGTTCCAGCCATCCTACACTGCAATTTTAGTGCACAAGAGCGCCCTTCGGATTGCAGCCAATCTGGCCTTTCAAGAGGTCGTTGAGCCATCATCGATGCAGCCAGTAATGATATAAAGCGTGTTTGTCAAATGCTCACATCTTTCAGTGCAGTATAATTAGGCTCGTAGGTTTAATGCTTGAATTTGCCTACTATTAAATCCATGCTATCTCATTTCAAAATTCAATATATCGCTGTCTCCATGGGAGAACCATCAAAGCATTCGCTTTGGGGGGTATATGATACGGTCTCAACCAAAGTTCACCAGAACAAACGCCGCGCAATATGCTTCATGTGCCACCTGGAGTCTGCCAGCCAGGGGTGGATAAGACTTTTCTTATCCCTGAAAAATTGAGCTTTCCGTTTTGCTCTGAGGCCCCAAGTAACCTCGTCCTTTTTGCTTTTCCTCCTACCAATAACTTTTCCTCCGCTGAATCTCACTAGGGCTACTGATTCGTGCCCAGCCATGGAATTTGCCGTTTCGTCATGATAAACTCATAAAACTCCAGAAAACGCCATGTCGCTAAATATGAATGTGATAGAGGAGACGGTCAGAGAATGATGCCGAATGACGCTAATATATGAGAGAAGCCAACACGAGACTGGAGTCTCTTAGTGGTGGCCGCCGATGCTTAGGTGGCTGCTCAGGCGTCCGAAGAAGCCAGACCGGATGCTGCTGTTGTCCGTTGAGCTGCTGTCTCGTCGGCTAGAAGTGCTGGCTGAGCTAGCATTGCTATGCTTGCGCTCCTTGTGAGCGTTGGTGGAGACGCTGGCAAAGACGTTGCCCGCTCCGCCACGTCCAACATGGCCCATGGTCGAGGCCTTCTCCCGGGCATCAGCACGAGCGTACTCCTCATCGAAAGACAGAGTGGGCCGCTCAGAAGCAGCATGAGCGTTGCCTGCTCCTCCTCTGCCACTGTAGAACCGGCCGGTGGGCTGGGGAGCCGAGACGGGATGAGTGGGAACACCCGTCGAGGGAGTCGTGTTGGTAGGAGCACGGAACATGTTGCCGGCACCGCCCCGTCCAGAGTGCATGTAGCTGTTCTTGGGGACGGTCGGGTGTGGCTCGGTGACGGTGTAGGAAGCCATTGCGAGATATGTAATACTTTGCAGTTTCTCTGTGATGGTGCTGTGTTCGATATCGATGTCGATATCAGGTGGAGTGTGGTCTGGAGTGTAGTCTGGAGATCTTGCTACGACTGGCAACAAGATATATATCGTGTATAAGACGCTCTTTCAAGACTTGCTCTCTTCTTTGTTCTCGATTGGTTTGCTTAGTGTGACACTTGTCGAGATGGTGGGTATCGTGAGCGAGAGGGAGAGCTTATTATACCCGTCTCCGGGAGGACGGGAGAGGAGCAGCAAGGCAAGGCAAGAAAAGGTAGGGCTGCCCCTTCCCTAGGTTTGCCGCCAGCTTGGTGGCATCCACTTTGTTTGGCAATCTGGGGGAAGAAAGGAAGGAACGCATGACCGGTACGTAGCTACGTACTGTCCACCTACGCAGTGACTCAAAGGGAAGTTACAAATCTTTTTTGGTGCAGTTCTCAACTTACAAGGGAGTCGCGACCTGCTGACGATGTTTGGAAGCGGCGAGACGGCAAGGTGTGGAGAAGGAGAGAGAAGGTTCTGTTAGTGCGCTCGTGCTGTGGAAAGGCAGGACAGGAAAAAAAAATTACACCACTGGAGTCAATGACAACACTGGCATTCTGTGCACTTTTTGGGCGGTGCTCCAGCGCTTGGCAGCAAAATTTGCTGGAAGGTTGCTCCATGGCAGCGCTGGCGCTTAGCAGTTAACGGCAAGGGCTTTGGGTTCAGAGGCAGAGCGGTAGTCACCTCGTGACGGGCATTAGCATACCATTTCGTAACACGGTGCCAGACAGCATCACGCGCCCGCCCCAACCTGGTTTCCAGTACCTAACCATTACCCCATAGATTGCCTCCCGCCTGCGGCTGTTACTAACCACGTCTCGCGCCATCCAGGTCACTCGGCCATACAATTCCAGTGCAGTGAGTACTTGCCGGGGCATGAGCACATCATGCAGGTACGCAAGACACTGGCTGCTGGTTGGTGCTTGTGCTTGTGCTTGGTGTGCCCAGAATGGCCCGTCTAAGTGGTTGCGTCGCAGCGTCCCTCATGTCGCCATCATGGAATTGCATCGCCTGTCCTGCTCCCATCACGCCTTGCCTCGCACGATGCTGATTCGATATGGCAGACCCCCTTGGTCCTGACTCCTGGGCAGCTTCACCGAAGTTGGCGCCATCGATGATGGAAATTGTGCTCCAATAGACACCATCAGCAGCCTCCCTTGTTGCAGGCACAATGCGTGCCCACCGCCGGTTGGACACCAACAAATTGGACCACGATGCCAACCATGAACAAATGAATTGTCTTTGGCCTAGCATGACAATCTCCGTTCCTCCGTCTCGACGAAATCACACTGAGACATCAGCTTGATCTCGGTATCTCCGCGCAACTCAGCCCCAAATCTCACCACAAATCTTGGTGGTCTCCATACATCTGGCGTTGGACTTGCCAACGAATATTTCAACATGCTGTCTGCCGAGACACTTCACAAAGTAACTTCACCGAAACTGAGGAGCCGTAGAGTAACGTCAGCTTAGAATAGACGAGCTGCCAGAGGTTGTACCGGTATGCACCTCGACGGTATGCATACGCCGATCGATCTCTAGCTACTTCTCTCGAGGGGAGACGGCCGCAGGCTTTGGCGGTGTATAGCGTTGGTGGCTGCATGTAAACAGCTCCCTTAGCTCTTCTCCGCACGACGCCATCTTGGCCTTCCCGAGCACATCCAAACTTAGCTTGAAGACAAGCTGGCATTCTGGTTCAGGAGAAGAAAGCGGCAGTGAAGCGCTTCGAGCTGCTCAGCTGGCATTGTTCAACTCTGTCCAAGCCAATGGTAAACTCGGGAAGCTGATTTTCCGCTTTGTTCTTCGAATTCTTCGAGCTCGAAACCCGTCCACGAGATGTTGTCATGAGGACAATCTATGTCGAAAGGGAGCTAGGCGCTTTGCCCGCATGACGCGGTCGAGACTTTGGTGCTATTTTTCTTGAAGCCAGGCGGTGGAGACCTTACCCCGGAGCTAGCCTAGTCCAGAGAGCTCTGAAAGAAGC
This sequence comes from Phaeoacremonium minimum UCRPA7, assembly GCF_000392275.1. Classification (NCBI taxonomy): domain Eukaryota; kingdom Fungi; phylum Ascomycota; class Sordariomycetes; order Togniniales; family Togniniaceae; genus Phaeoacremonium; species Phaeoacremonium minimum. Next base: position 73,122 of record NW_006921046.1, read on the forward strand.
CAAAGCAAGCGGATCGATCATCAGGAGAATTTTTCTGCTCGGCTCCCCTTTGTGTGCGAGCTGGAAAACCGCCTGACGGCGAAGTTGGTGGTTGATGTCGGCACAGCTGACAGAAGCCCTGTTCAGCCTCAGCCAAGGCCCGGCCACCGATATCGCCCTTCTAGAAGATGACTCCTAGCACTTGTCGTCATATGATCAATTTCCTCTTGAAAGCTTTTGGAGCTGGTGGCAGATTCCAGTTTGCATAGAAGGGCTCAGCACTGGCAGGTTTGCCCCGTCTCTCCAAGGCAACGTCGCAGAAGCTCTCCCGGATACATGTTTGTCGCACTAAGTCTAGTCTGTTCCCAATGCAAGTGCTGCATGCCCATTACGTACAAAGGCAGCCCTCGGCATTGCTTCCCCGCCGGTGTTTCGTAATAATAAACTTGCAACTGGGACAACTCCCAAGTTGACAGTTGTCGAGTTGCCGGTATTATAGCAACTTCCCTCCATGGTACTGAAATGAATTGGTCAAACCTCTGAATAAGAAATCTAGACCTGCTAGTAAATACCGATCTTCGACAAGTCTTGTATAGCAGCTGCTGTTGGGATTAAAGATGATCATCACCACGACAGCTTCAGGTTGACCGACCAAAAAGGAGTCAGGGCAATCCAAACAATTTGTCACACGTATCAGAGACCAGCACATGCACAGGCTACCAGGAAATCATACAGTTCGCGCCACCGTCAATACTGGGTATCATCGATTCTACCTATACGACGCAGATCCCTGAACACTTTGACAAAGTTGTGGAACATTGGACGCTTCGTGAATCCTCCACTCGGCTGGTGTTTCGCCCCGCGCTCACTTACACGGGCTCTAATTTCGTGATGCTCCTTGACTCATTTGTAACACCCGGAAGAGGAGGCTCTTCATACTTCTCCGCGGGTGTGACCGTGCCTCCAATTCCTACTTTGAGACCAACTCTTCATATTCTCCAAACCACTCGCTTCTATACGCATTACACATGCTCATGTGAATTTAGTGTGAATGATGTCTGGGTTCTCGTGCCAGTCATCAATACTCACCCACATCTTACAAGAAAGTCAGCATTAAAGGTCTTCACTGTAAATATATACTCGAAAAAGCTCACCTTTCTGAATGTACTCAGACCCGCCAGGATACTGCCTCCTATCCAGGTAGAGTACTTTCGTTCCGGAGGCGCGAAGATCTTGATGCGCATGTCCTTGACTGCCAGCTTCTGAACTTCCGTCAGGAGCCGATCTCCGAAGCCCTTGGTAAGCGTACTGCCTCCCGAGAGCACGATGTTAGAGTATAGCGCCTTCCGGAGATCAAGATCCGTCCTGTTGATGGAATCGACAACGATCTGATGGACACCGGGGTATTCGAGACCTATGATTTCGGGGTCGAAGAGTATTTCTGGTGCTCTAAACCGCTCCGCACCAACCTGTAATAGTCCTGTGTTAGTCGCCCGCCGAGTGATAGATCGTACGAATCTTGAAGCTGCTGAACTTTACCTTTAATTTGCTGCCATCTGGCAAGACATATTCGGCAATCTTCCCTTGGTCCATCTTCGCCGCAGCCCATTCCTTCTCTTCCTTTCTCGGATCGTGGGCAACATATGTGACCGCCTCCTTGATGTGCCGTACCACTTCCTTCTCAGCACTTGTGTGGAAGATGTAGCCGCTCTTTCTTAATAGCGTCTGCAGGTAGTTTGTAATATCCCTTCCAGCCACATCGATTCTTTGGATACTGTTTGTTATGGCGAAGCCTTCATATACCGGCACCGCGTGTGAAACACCGTCGCCGGCATCAAGAACGATACCGGTAGTACGGCCGGAGGCGTATAGCGATAGTACAGCTTGGATGGATGTGTATAGAGCAGGGACGTTGAATGTCTCGAATAGGATCTGTGCCGCGGTGTCACGGTTGCTGCGAGGGTTGAGGGGCGGTTCTGTGAGGAGGACGGGATGCTAGAGCTAGCGTTAGTCCCAGGACCATGCAGAATACCGGCGATGGAGTTGCATCTCACTTCTTCACTGAGAGTCTTTAGTCCTTCGTCGTACACATATCCCCAGATCTTCTCCATGTCATCCCAATCCGTCACGATGCCATGCTCAAGAGGGTAACGGATCTTGAGCAGCCCTCTTAGCTCGGTGGCTGCCTTCTGGCCGATGAAGACTTCGCCTTCTAAAGCACCGGCCAGCACTCTGAGATGTTTCGGTCTACCGACGAACGACGGGAAGTAGCATTTTGGTAGATCTTCACCCGCGAAACCAGCTCTTATTGTCCCTGACCCGTTGTCGAGCACAATAGGGGCGTTGTGCAGTGAGTCGGCCATGTTTGAAGCTCCGTCAGATGCTCATCCGCCAACTTCCAAGCACCGTCACGACGTATCCAATGTCCGCCGCGTCGTAGCTAACTCGCACCGCAGCTCGTGGAGCGATCTTGTGGCGGGAGCCTCGTTGCCCCTGTTTGCCAAGGCTGACCGTTGGGGAGCTTCCTTTCGTGCACAGCGCAGCTTCTGAACGCTATACGGCCGGGGCGCTGGACATTTTAAGACGCGAGGGTTTCGGAGGGGAGGGAAGGACGCGTAGGGCGGCACCGATGAATCAGACGCTGCAGCTCGATGGATGAGTGTCGTATTGCTTCTCCTAATGCCAAATCTGGGGAAATTTTAGGGATGGGAGCTTCCCAGACACGACGCGCCTGTTGAAAGGGTCGACAGGGGGGCCGTCCCTTGAGCTAGTCCCGATTGAACGGAGACGTGTGCACGGCCCACCATGGCGTCCGGTCCTGTGTATACTCGCGCTGTCGCCTGTGTCCATACACGACCGATCTCTCGGCGGCATAGCAAAAATCTTCAACACAGATATAGGAAACAATGACCTCCGAGAGACTTAGAGTTTATTCTCTTGATTTGATCCTGAAATTCAAAATGAACTGGCCAGGCAGTTTTGTCATGGACAATCAACGGCATAGTCTTTTTTTTGACGATTATCCTCCTGTCTATAAGATGGTAATTATGAATGTTATGGTCAGACCGATACTTCTCGAATGATATTTGTGCAATGAATTCGAAGTCTCATCATAGGATGACCCTCAATCTGAGAAACTCGCTCTTGATACATTGGGTGGATCCATTCTCGTTGTGAAATTCAACCAAGCAGGTGATGAAGCATTAGAGGAGACTGTTGTCAGGATCCAAGCCAACCACATCTTGCCGGATACTGCGTTCCTTGCCATGCCATTCCTTTTGTTTGGCGATTATGATTGCTTTGATAGACTGGTCCATTGGAGTTGCATTCTAGCACTTTACAATGTTCAACAAAAGTGGGTCAAGGGCATTATCAGTAAATCTAAGAGCTGTACTGTAGTACAGTGACTTCTAAACAATCAGTCTAAGAGTTAGAATGCGCAGTGCAAGATGGGCTATACCAAGACAAGCGCTTGCTACAGAAGCGAACATTCACAAGGCGAGAATAAGTTGAAGTGTCATTAACAAAGTGAATTGCTTCTAAGCTGTCGGGGCTTTATAAGTCTCCCGAAGTCAAACTGATCCTGGCCATCCCCAAACTCCTTTAAGATGCAACATATACAAAGCGCTGTAATCCAGTCGCAATATTCACATGGAATCATATCCATCCCAAGAGTGTTGCCATTACCGGCTGACACTCAACAGGGTATCCGGTTTTCATATGCAGTAGTCGATTCCCATCGTCTAGTATTGACCCATGTGGCCGTCGAGGACGGTCTTAAAGATGGCTGGCCAGCCAAGGATGAGTGCGAAGCCTGGGACGTAGCTGTGTGATGATTAGCTTGTGTTCTATTAATCGGATTGTGAGGTGGTGAAACATACATCAGAGCTTGCGAGCCAACTCTCTTGAATTGCTTGCCCCAATCAGCAGCCTGGGAGTTTGATGTGACGGGCATCCTCTCAAAGGGATGAGCCTCGAAGGAGCGAGCAAAGTTCCTCATGGATCGCATGACGGAGAATTGTCTTCGGCCAGCGGCGCGGATGGCAGCACGAGCGACGATTGGAGACATGATTGATGATTTGAGTGGTTTGTTTTTAAAAGTCGAAGTGACTGAGAGAGTTGAGTTTGTGTACCGTGGAGTGGAGTGTTCCGTAAATAGGAAGTGTGTGGAGTTGGATCTCTTGAAGAGATGTGAGGACTGAATGGAGAGTCTTGATTGGATGGTGATGATTGTTGATGATGATGAACAACAAACGGGAAGTCACAGGTTGCGGACTGCAACTCTTATAGTCTGAAAAGATGGAGATGCACCTACCCGTTCGGCTGTTACCTTTTCGGCGTTGCGGCGCCTTCCCCAGCATCCGCAGCCGTAATGGCCAGATTGGGATCCGTCATTTTGTCGTGCGCGGGCCCAGAAGGGATGAGAGGGCTCAGAGGAGATGAGGCAGCGATGCCAGCTGGGAGGAAATCGCTGGAGTGGGTGAGCCCATCATGCGATTGCCACTAAGAAACCGACAGATGCAGTGGCTCGAGGAGCCAATCCAGGCTGGCCGTCGCTGGGTATGGCACCACGCATGGCGTCAAAGGCTGCTAGAACGAGTAATGGGCAAACTCAAAAGGCTGCGGCATGGAACGATTCTAGGGTCTTTTCGCTACCCAGATGGCTCTACGTGGGGTGATCGGAGCCCGCCGTGCAGTGTTTCTAGCCGCCCTCTAATTGGTCCAAAATTGATCGTCCTCTGCCAAATCAGACATTCGGGCGGCGCAGGGTCTTGATGACTCTGGACGAATAGCAGCCGCCGGAAATGGGGTCCACCGCCGCCTAGAACTTCCGCTCATCGAACGATGGCCTTCCGGCGACCTGCCAACACACTTTCGCGCGCGGCCGACACACGGGAATCTAGAATTGCCCATCCTCACCACCACCGCAATCTGACGACCGGCGTCAAACCATCCGCTCTCCGCACCCTCCCGGCCTGCTATCATCGGTCAACTAGGCGCGCGTCCGGCCTGTTGAAACTGATGGCAAGTATACCCCACACTTTAAGATCTGGTTATCATCGTCTTCCGGTGGTAACACCAAGGGTCCTGCCGCCGCCATGGGCTCTGTAGTGTAGCCATGAATAGGACGCTGCTTGGGGCCTGGGCTAGCCCGTATCGTTCCCTTGAGGCTGATCCCACCGACCCAGGCCAGGGTTGAAAGTCATTAGTCCGTTGCTGGCACCTCATGCTCGTTGGGTGGATCGACGTCATCGTATGCTCTTCATAGTTCACAATTCAATGATCAATATGTCTCTCGTCCTCGTCACTGAAGCCTAGGACCAACAGCGCGATACTCTCCAAAGAAAGCTGTCCATATTGTGAACTTTTGGGTATCAATTGAAGCTATCAACTTTGTCGTACGACCTGGGTGCCCGCTGCTGGCTCTAGTAGTTGCCACCGGCACTCGATATTCTGTTTCTTGAACCTGTTGATGATGTTCGTCGCAATCTCCTCGAAATTTGTCGTGGCGAGAGCCAGTATGGTCGGCCCAGCTCCTGACAAGCACACGCCCAGGAGTCCGGGCTGCGTGCTTGGTGTCATTGACTCGACTATTTCGGTCAAGCCGGGGATCAGCGTCTGCCGATATGGTTGGTGCAACTTGTCCTGCATTGCCAGATAGATAAGGTCGGGATTGGGCGGTGACTGTCCCAATGCTACTGGCAGTAGGGCTATTCTCTGCAAGTTGAATGTCTTGGGCATGTCAGCGACTTGATTCATAGGGTGCAAGGGTGTAGAAACATACCACATCAGGACGAGGATACTGTGCTGGTAAGACTGCACGCGCATTCGCGGTGGGTACCTCGAAGTCGGGAATGATGGCAACAGCCTTGATCTCGGATGCCCATGGAAAGGTGATGTGATGTCCAATACCATGAGGTGGATCAGGGGGCGTCTCTCCTGTATCAACTCCTCCTGCTGGAGCAGGCAGCACCTCTGCAAGGGGGATTTCGGTTCGTGCTAAGTCTTCTGGCGACAGAGGCTTCAGATATGTGCCGACAAACCCACCAAAGAGGGCGGCACCAACATTGTCGGGATGACGCTCTAAAATCCTAGCATTAGTAGAGTCCAATTGGTCATGGCATTGACAGTTTTGCTCATGAATTGCGACAGCGAAGATGACTGTCACTTCAAAGCACGCAGGACGTGACTCACCGATCATTAGACAGTAGTCGAAGAGCCGGTCGTTGGTCAAGTTAAGCTTGCCAACCTCCTTGCCCAGCATAACACCAGCAACAACCGCCGCTCCAGATGATCCCAATCCCCTCCCTAGAGGAATTGGGTTCTTGATGTGAACGTGGGTCTCCACGGGAAACGCTCGCTGGCCATTGCATCGAAGTACGTATAACGCAACTCGGGTGAGTAGGTTGACGTCCGGGTCCAAGCTAATCTCTCCCGAATCCTCTCCTTCGCCTTCGTATGTGACACGGCAGTTGAGTGGGCACTCAGATTTCTGCTTCGACCTGTCAATGGTGACATGTAGCTCCAAATACATGGACAAGGCGAGGCCGATGACGTCGAAGCCAGGTCCAATGTTCGCAGACGAGCACGGCGTCTTGATAATGAAGGACTCGGTCGCCATGGCGGGCAGCTCTGGAGGTCACGACACTGCAATTGACTTTTCCCTGGTGGTGGTTTGAAAGAAACGCTTTCCAATTCTCCCTTGAGGTCGCTGGCGTATCAATACCTCCTGCATGGGACGGTCGTAGGTGAGCTGTTTCGAAGATGGATTGTGACTCGAAAAAATCCCTACTTAGCTTCACCGATGACGGAGGTGGGGTCGTCGTGTTCACAGCTACAGCTCACCCCGCGTCGCCAGCTCTCAGGGCCACCCCACCATCGATTAGGCGGTCTGGACCAGCTCTCCCTTACAGCTCAGCTCTTAGCCGTGTGTTACACACCTCAGCTGAGACTTTCGAAAGAAAATCTATTGAGCCAGTTGCTCCATGTTTAATATTATCATGCTAAGTTCAATTCTTTCGTACTTGACATGGAGCCCCATCTATGAACATCTTGTTTAAGAAGCTGTGACCGTAACCATAAATATAGAAGTAGCTGGACAACCAATGTCAACAGGAGAAGAAATGGTAAATAATCGGGTCCTTGAATCCTTGACACAGAATCCAGAAAACGCAATACGAAGTTGGCTTTTCGATATAGCAAAAGTCTTCAGTGTAGGCTCGAAGCAGGCAGAAGGTTCATTCGCTCCAAGATCATGTAATCTCGTATTGGGACAACTTCTGCATGCCTCCTGAAAGCCGATTTCTGCATGCATGTGGATTTTAGCCTGTGAACATTGCTAAAAGAGTAGATGTTCAAACCTTCAAATGCGCATCTGGCGTTGTAAACCTCCTAACTATCATGTTGACACTACTCCTTCCTAAGTGTGGAATTTACCTAATCTACCTCTTTACTAGGCTACTTTGACCTGTTTAATCTACGTTGTCGATATTTTCTACACTGCATGCTGTCAAAAGATATTTCTTGTAGATGTGGCCGGTCAAATTCTTGAGAAAGCTTTCAATTCCATGACTTTGCAACGTGGCTGTGGAAAGCATTGTCCGGAACGCCATAAGCGGAAATCAACGGGATAACATTTGACAAAATCCGAAGCCAGCACAGTCGACTCGACGCCTCTGCTGACAGGATGATACGTATTTAGGCCTGAGTCATCAGCGCAGCGGATCTAGGCAACTGAACATTTGCATTAATATCGTCCAGGATTGCGGCTTTGATTATTGTCAGTAGCCAAATGGTTGGAAAAGCCATCTCAACTCAGCGGAGAGTAAACGCCTGGGTGTGCTAATATCATTAGAGTCACTTGAAGAGCGAGAGAGTGCATTGCTTGTCCTGGCTGGTCAAACAACCCTTTGACGTCGATCACTCGGGCCGCATGGCTGGAGCAACCCGAGAACTGGGCACCAATGCCTGGTCAGATGCAAAACATTTCGTGAAAAGCGCCTAGGCGGCGCTGTCAATATCGTAGAGTTTGCGTGATTACCATGTCAAAACCCCGTACGGAAAGTCGTGAAGAACGGCTCCCTCCGCCTCATTACTCTAGTTAGCCTTCTTTCTTAACTTATTGCAGGATCCGGTAAAGTCGGTAATGGTGTTGCGTGTCGTTGGCACGCGGCGGCGTTACCAAGCAACCGCGCCGAGGCTTAGTGGAGAGAGCCGCGCTAAAAGGCAGTGTGGCGAGTGCCGGCCTGTGGTTAACGTTGATGTTTCTATTTTCAACTCGACAGGTTGCCTCACAAATCGAGGACCTACCTTAGTGTTGCGGGAAGGCACATTGACGTCGAGTGTGGCTGTCTGTTTGTCTGGTCGTATCCTTTGCTCGGGAGAATTGACTAGCAGACAGAGAGGAGCTGGAATGGCACCCCTGAGAGGGTCAAGTGATGCAATATCCCGGCCAAACCATGTCTTTGCCTCTGGCTATAACCGCTGGCTTCTTCGATACGATAGGCAGGTCTTATAGACTTCCAAGACTCTTTCTTTAGCAACTGATCATCATGCGATTACATAGCCATACATGATCGTGGTGAAGGTCCAGGTCAGCGGTATTGCCGAATGTAGAGCAAGCATGGGCCTGAATAGCAGAAATTCCTGATTTTGGCACATGGCAGAATGAACCAGCAATTGACCATTCGCCATCTTTTTCTTCTTCGTGTTGACGACGACGTATCCCCCCGGCCCTTCTCAAGGCCACACACACATAGAGAGTCAGCCTATCAGAGGAGCTGGATGGGCGAGGAGAGGCGGCCGGTACATTGTAGAGGTGTCGACTGGAGACCCCTGCCACCCCTGTCAATTTCCCCAGCGACGTCAACGCCCGTCTTGGCCGTGGGTTGCTGCGCCCCTGTGCTGCGGGCCCGCTGGGCGACCTGAAACAACAGCCTCCCAGAGCTGGCTTATCCCTTGAATTAAGGCTTACTGCTCTCCCTCCTTTTCTGCTGCGCTCGTGCCCTCGACCCCCCGGCTGCTATCCATTGAGGTTCCGTCACCTGCAACAGGACCCTCTGACTGAAACTCGTCCTTTTGCCCTGCCGCCGACTCTTTTCTGTCGAGAACCACTGACAATCGCGTTGCGACTCGGATGCCGGCATAAGGTCGCGAGCAGACTCACGCAAACCCACACTAGCAAAGCAGAATAGGGGGGCTGCACTTCTTCAGCTTGCCGTGCGAAAAACACCAGCTTCGGCAAAGGAAAGAACCACCAAGGCGCTCCAAGGTCCAGGAAGGGACGATAGACAGACAACAAGCACTCAGGACAGTGCGGTTGCGCCGAATATCGAATCGAGAGCATCACAGACGATCGCCCTCTCCTCCCCCAATCGAATCGTCAACCAACCACCACTCCCACCTCCATAGAGAAACACATCCGACCCCTCTTTGTCTCCCTCCGACGAGGATAATATTCAGCAACCATGTCGTATAATCGATTAGGCAAGTTCCCAAACCTACTCTTTGTTGGCACTTCCCTCCCTCCCCATCGCCAGACTCAAGTTGCCGTTCCCCTGCGTCATACCTCCGTCCCATCATCCACTTCCCCCCTAGTCACACACTCTCCACCGTTCATACGCCCCATAGGCACTCAGAGTCAGTCTGTCTGTTGCTCTTTCACTCTCCGTTACTGTCACCGAAGCTGGCAAAGTTGTTTCACCGTCCGCTTGCGCAAGTCATACAACGTTTTGCGCTGGATACAGGCCTCTTGTCCTTCAGCTGGCAACGACGTGGACTTCGTGGCGCAGGCAGCCAAACATCACATAACCTGGCTCTGCGAGTCCGTTTCTTTTGATTCTTTTCGGCCCTCTACTCTCTGTCCAGCTTAATCATAATTCTCATTCGCCTCTCTAATCTCCAACCCCAATAGACGACGACTATTACGACCATCGCCCAACGATGGATAATCGACCGCACAGGACGCCCTCGCCGGGCCATCCTCTACAGCATGGGTATCAGCTAGACGACAACCCGTATGGTAGATCACAGCAGAATCTCGATATACCCATGGGTCCTGGCAGGTCCTACAGCCCTGGCGACTCTCTACATATGCAGACAGCGGTAAGTGAGCTTATCGCAGTCGATTGATGACATTGCTGACAGCATCTTTAAGCAATCCATGGACAATCTTGGCCACTATGACCAGACACAAACAGGTTACCATGACTACGCAGTCAACCCCGAAGCTCATCACGATGCATACTATAATCAACCTTACGAACCGCACCCTCAAGATCCTAACGCTGGGTATGACCACCCAGGAGGCTATGATTACGATGATAGCCGGCCAATGCTTCAACATCAAGATTCGCAGGCCAGCGATCCGTACAAAGACAACCCGCAGCAACAGCAGCCGGCTCCAGCGCCTATCAAGAGATGGAAGACAGTGAAACAGGTACTCTTGTACCGTGGAAACTTGGTTCTTGACTGCCCGGTTCCACCAAGACTGCTAAATCAGCTGCCTCATGGTGAGCGCGACGAGTTCACCCACATGAGGTACTCTGCGGCGACTTGCGATCCGTCTGAGTTCTACGAGCAAAACTTTACCCTACGGCAGAAGCTCTTCAGCAAGCCCCGCCATACCGAGCTCTTTATTGTGGTTACTATGTACAACGAAGATGAGATTCTCTTCGCAAGGACAATGATTGGTGTTTTCAAGAACATCGAATACATGTGCAAGCGTAATGAAAGCAAGACTTGGGGCAAGGATGCCTGGAAGAAGATCGTGGTCTGCGTTGTCAGCGACGGTCGTGCTAAAATCAACCCTAGAACGCGCGCCTTACTCTCTGGTCTAGGTGTATACCAGGAGGGCATTGGAAAGCAGCAAGTCAACGGGAAGGATGTCACGGCGCATATTTACGAGTACACGACACAAGTCGGTCTGCAGATCAAGAACGATGTTGTCCAATTGATTCCAAAGCAGCAGCCTGTTCAGGTATTGTTCTGCTTGAAGGAGAAGAACCAAAAGAAGATCAACTCGCACAGATGGTTTTTCCAGGCCTTTGGTCGTGTGCTAGACCCAAATATTTGCGTTCTTATCGATGCTGGTACGAAGCCCGGTGGTAACTCGATTTACCATCTTTGGAAAGCATTCGATCTCGAACCGATGTGCGCCGGTGCTTGTGGTGAGATCAAGGCTATGTTGGGGACAGGTGGAAAGAACTTGGTCAATCCTCTTGTGGCAGCTCAGAATTTCGAGTACAAGATGAGCAATATCCTCGACAAGCCACTTGAGTCGGCGTTCGGTTTCATTTCTGTGTTGCCTGGTGCTTTCTCGGCTTATCGATATGTTGCGCTGCAGAACGACAAGAATGGCCACGGACCGTTGGAGAAGTACTTCGCAGGTGAGACGCTCCATGGCGCCGGAGCTGGTATCTTTACTGCGAATATGTACCTCGCCGAGGATCGAATTCTCTGCTTCGAACTTGTCACCAAACGAAATTGTCACTGGATCCTTCAGTACGTCAAGTCAGCTACTGGCGAAACTGATGTACCGGATACAGTTACAGAATTGATTCTCCAGCGACGTCGTTGGCTGAACGGGTCCTTCTTCGCTGCCATTTACTCGACCGCTCATTTCTACCAATTCTTCCGCTCTGACCATTCTATCCTCCGAAAACTGGCTTTCTTCATCGAATTCACATTCAACACTATTAACATGATCTTCGCTTGGTTCGCTATTGGCAACTTCTTCTTGGTCTTCAAGATCTTGACAACGAGTTTGGGAGATGCCAATCTCCTTGGCAATGTTGGAAAGATTCTTGGTGTAGTGTTCGAATGGCTCTATGGTGTCTCCCTGATTACCTGCTTCGTTTTGTCCATGGGCAATCGTCCTGCAGGTTCGGGTCCATACTATATGGCCATGGTTGTTTTCTGGGCTATCATCTTCATGTGAGTATTTGAAGCCATAATTCTTAGGACTACACTAATCTGTCTCTGTAGCTATCTCATGTTTGCGGCCGTCTTCATCTCCGTGAAGGCCATCCAAGCGGACATCTCTGACGGCTTCTCAGTCTCAGATTTGTTCAAAAACCAGGTGTTCTACACGCTTATTGTGTCTGTCATGTCCACCTATGGTATCTGGTTGATCGCCTCTCTGCTCATGTTCGACCCTTGGCACATGTTCACCTCTCTGGTTCAGTACATGTTGCTCACTCCTACCTTCACCAACATTCTCAACGTCTATGCTTTCTGCAATACGCACGATATTTCATGGGGTACTAAGGGAGATGACAAGCCTGACAAACTTCCCTCCGTCAACACAAAGGACGGTCAGGGTAAGACGGATCTGCCAGATGAGGGAGATCTGAACGCCCAATACGAGCGTGAACTCCAAGTCTTTGCGAGGAAACCTGTCAAGGAGGTGAAGGCGCTTACGCCATCGCAGCTTGATGAGAAACAGCTAGATTACTATCGTGGCGTCAGAACGGTGGTCGTGCTCGTGTGGATGATCACCAACTTCGCGCTGGCCGCCTTGGTGCTCAGTACGGCTGGTCTGGAGAAGATAACACCTTCAGACTCGTCAGAGTCTAAACGAGCCACGATTTACATGGCGGCCGTGCTGTACTCTGTGGCCGTTCTCTCGGGCTTCAAATTCTTGGGTGCAATGTGGTTCTTGGTGGTCAGGATGTTCCGTGGAGTTTAGAATGGGAGGAAGCTGATACCAGCCGGCGAGACTGGCAATTTTCTCATACCCCTTTTTCTCAATTGTTTATTTACAGTTTCTTCTGTTGACGTCTTTTTATGCAACATGATTGATGCATGGCGATTGCGGTCCTATGAGAAAAGGAACGTCACTTTTTGTCTTTTGTAAACGAACTAGAAAAAACAAGAAACACACAGGTGGTCAACACGAAATGTCTACTTAATCCCCTTGAAGTGATGGGGCTGGCTGGAATCCGCCAACATGTAAACACTGGCGGTCAAGTATGTTAGATGATACAGAATTGATTCATGTAACTTGTATTTCTACTATTTATCCGGGTGGATCATTGATGATTCTCTCCAGTATTGACGCAATGACAATCCTCGGTGGATGAAAGTGAAGAGAGGATTGAAGCACGAATCTAGGAAGGAATCTCAGAAAGTAGATAGAAATGTGAACATGATGGTTTGAAAATACATCTGCTCTATGTTATCCCATCGTGGTGACATGAAATGTCGACATAGGTAAAGGGGTTGAGCGATTGCGTGTGTGCCGGTGGACAGTTGCAAATATCACTGCTTTTTGTTACAACACTGTTTGAGAGCAAAACTGTCAGTAAGTTTCATTACACCGCAGCGATGGCTCGCCATCCGCCATTTTATTCCTGTACGTGCTAAACGTGGACACGAGACAATTTTTGCCTGGCCTGGACAATTGTATATACAACCTCAGTCTATTAATGGCACCCAGTGCTGACGCCGGGGTGCTTTTTCATCATCACCACCGCTAGCTAGCCACTGTCCCTTGCTCGCAAACTTCACGATGCGACCTCACGGCCCAGCCGCTCGAGCTCCTCGTGAATGAACTCCGAGGCATTGAGCAGCTCGGTGCTTCCGTACACCACGCGCCTCTTGGTGCGGTCGCCGCCGCCGCTCGTGCGGGTCACCCACTCCTGCAAGTTGCCGTACTCGTCCATGCTGCCACCGCCGACGGTAAAGACCACCGCCTCGGAGAAGCCCTGCCGCCTCTGGCCGAACGACGCCCCGCTGCCCGGCGCCTGCGAACCTGGAAGCGCCCCTGGCGTCGAGCCCGCCGAGAGGCCACCGCCCGCGCGCAACGCCGACGGCGGCGGCATGGTGCCACGGGCGTTTGCGCTGCGGGGATCGAAGTAGAGGTAGTTCTCGGTTTTGGCGATGGCGGTGGAGGAGGCGGTGGCGGGGTCCATGATGGACTCGACGACCTTGGTGACGGTCAGGTCACGGTTCGCGGGCAGGAAATTCTTGATGCCGCCGATGAACGAGTCGATGTTAGCCGACAGGGCACCGGTGGGGACGCCGGACTCCTTGAGGCGGTCGGTGAGCCGCGACGAGATGTTGGAGAAGCGGTGAAACAGGTCTGACGAGCCCGATTGCGCCTGCTGGCCGGACGAGGCGTTGATGGTCGTGAGTTGCGTCATCTTCGTGGTGGCGCGGACCCTGTGGGGTGTGGGTTAGGTCCATAATTCAGGAGTATGTTGGGAGGGTCGGTTGTGAAAACTTACTGTCTGATGTAGGGCAGGCATGTCACGTCCACGCCAGCGGCCGTAAGTGCCTCTTCAAGCTGCTGCCAGTCTTGCCTGCTCACTTCTTGCTCTGTGCTGAGATACCAGATGATGAAGAGCCGTAGCTTGTCCATTGGCTGGTTGCCCTTGTCAGCATCCTTAATCAGTTCCAGCATCTGCGCTCTTGTCTGCTTTGTGACATTTTCTTCGATCTGAAAGTAGTTGTCCAACTGTCTGTTCTTGATCCCAGTGAAGAGAGCGCTTAAGATGTTCATATGTATATCTAAGACCGCCTTGCGCTCTTGAAGTTCGGGTAGTAAAGTGATAGCTGCTTTCAAGTGTTGCGCGCTGGCGCTAGTATCCGTTTGTAAAGACTCGAGGTCTGTCACGCCTGTCTTCTTGGTAATCGCAGCCGCATCCTCTTTGTACCGAGTCAACTCGGCATCGATATCCTCACTAAGGTCCTTTAGCCGATGTTTATTAATATCGAAATGGAAGAGTAGTACTCACGCTACAGTAGGGATTGGCAGCGGCGCGTTTTTCTGCCAGAAGAAGTCGTTGGCATTCAGATCAAAAGCCTTCTTGGTGACACCCCTCGCTGGATTGTTCTCGTCTATCGGTGTTTCAATGGTGATTCGGTTGAGCTTCATGTTCAGCACATCATGCACCAGGGCTTGGTAGGTCCATTGATGTGTGAGCATGGGAAGTAGATCCACGTTACGGTCGAGAATGATAAGGACAGGGCGGGAGGTAGGAGTTCCAGCCGACGAAGCAGGCCGGTTTGAGGAAGAGGAAAAGAGGTTGTCCTTGGAATTCAGAATATGGTCCCTGAGCTTGCGATCAAGCTTCGCGGCAATCATTTCTGCGGCTGCGTCTTTTGGACAGCGAATGATAGGAATGACACCTTTAGATGGTCAGTTTTGGATGTATAAAACAGAAGCATAGAATGTGGCATACCCATGGTCACCACGACGCTAAACAGACCGCTGACGATTCTATCCACGATATGATCTAGCTCTTCGTCTTTTGTCTTCGCACTATTCAGTGCTAAATATGTGTGCTCTTTTTCCATGCCCAGGGAGAATAGATCTGGCTCCGCGACGATGAAGTTGAGGTACTGGTCAAATAGCTGGGCTATGTGCTCCGAAGTCCCTGCAGTGGCTGTTTGCGAGGCGAAATCTTCAAGTAGGGGGCGCGGTATCGAGGAGAGGAAGTTGATATAAGCTGGAGAGTACAACCCTTTTTGGAGGTCGCTGGTGATGCCTTGAAGGTTCTGGGGTGTGGGCTCGAGCAAGTAGATGACAGGAACATCTGGTATTGGGTGCCGCGAGGATGTGATGTTCCTATACAAGGATGACATTAGAACTTGACTCTCTTTCTAGAGTGTTTTATGGCACCTACATGTGCACAGTCACTCCCATTGCCCGCAGGTCGCTCACTCGGAGTACGGAGGAGATGACATCCCGTCCCAGGTCGTCGAACACCAACACCTTCCATATCGGGTCGCCTTCAGCATCCAGTATCGGCGTGGCGGTCGCTAGGAAGCCATTTGTCTGAGAATCGTCGCCTCCCTCTGTCGACTCGGGTGCTTCGTTGAGATTGAGGATCTTTCTAAGCGATGCTATTTGCCTGTCTCGCAGCGAGTTGCCGCGGGGCGCCATGGTGACCAGTTGTGTCGATGATTGCTATGAGGCTGGCCGGCATGAGCTCGCAGTCTAGGACAGATCTCAGATGCCAGCAGCTAGCATAGAATTCAAACGCCCTTCCTTCTGCTATGTCGGGCTGCCGTTCGTCGGCAAGTCTCGAGGCCAACAGGTCCTTGATGAAATGCGACAAGAATCGTGCTGGGAACTGCCTGTATCCAGTATCGACGAACAGGCCAGGACAGGTTGAGGATCACTTCTCAGTAAACTCTTGGACGGGTGCACTGGAGGGAATGGGTCGCAGAATTGAGATGGGTAATGCCGTGGTTACCTGGAGTTATGGATACCTATGTGGTGCACCTTGTTGACAGCTTTCACTTGCATAGGAGCTTCACTTTTGGTGGGACAGCTGACTGCGAAGCTTCACCTGCAGATGAAGTCAAGGTACGGATTGGCATCGGGGCCTCGGTGGCATTGTAACGCCCTATCCGGGCGAAGCACTTGGCTGTTCTAAGCTTAAGCCGAGCACACAAGTCAGTGAAAGGAAACGCTATGACCATGTTCATTCCAGCCCAGCCGCCACTATTATTGCCACTAAATTTGGCTTTGGACGGATGGACTGGTGTCCTGTCCCAGGTGACCTCAGTGACTTAGGCGCTGGCCAGCTGCCCTGTAGTTTTGGTTTGAGAGCTGTGGCTGGACCGCCGTCTTTGATTGCTGGGGCGGCTGATTGGGAAACAATGACCAACTTTTCTTCCTTGCAACAACGACATCCCGTCGGACCCTCGCTCCTCCCTCCTGCATCCTCTCCTCTCCATCTCCATCATCATCAACTCGATAGACAACAAACGCAAAGGCCATCTCGCACGCTCTCTAATTGTCCCCAGACGGCGCAGGATCTTCTTCTCTAGACCAACTAGACTCATCACATTGTCGTTTTTGATCGGAGTAATTGGTTCGATAGGGCTGCTGCTGGTTCTGTCTCTGGCTGCTTGCGACCGTCGCTCTTCAGGCGCGGCCTCTGGTTTCTGGCCTCTTCAAATAGACAAACTGCACTCTACCGTTTCCTTCTGAGTCCCTCAACTACCAGAACAACGTTTTCCTGTAATCGCCATGTCTTTCTCTCGTCCGTGACGAAGCAGAGAGATGATGAGGCAGCCGTCGCGGCGTAGGAAGGATAAGCTTTCGTGGGCAGGTTCTCTGATCTAAGGGTATGCATCACCATCACCACCCACCTCACTCCCTTCCACTTCCCCTTCCTCCCTTCAAACGCACTGAGCACAGCACAGCGCAGCGCAGCGCAGCATGTCACATGCACAGCAACACTGTATCCTATCACTCTTGAAATTGTTGCATGCTCGCTTCTCGACCGCTTTCCATGCCGCAGCCCATAATTTGCGCGTTGGAGAGTGCGAGAGACAGCAGGAGCAGGTGGACGGTGAGAAATGGTGTCCTGTCCAAGCAGACTCCGGGAGAGTAACGCTTAAGAAATTCCCATTTACGGGAGATAGCGGTGCAGCTCGACTGGAGGACCGCAGCCAGAATACTGCCACTAAATGGCCTCAAAATTGTCTGAATATGGACAGCCTGCTTGCAACAGTCGATTAAGCCTCAATGTTGCAGCTCTCGTCCATGGATGGATGGATGGATGGCTAGGGTTTGACTTTTGTTTCGATGCCAGCGTGGCTTGCAATTGAGAGAATGAGAGAGTCGCACCACCCACTTCATCAGCCTGCATGGATCTAGGAGGGTTGCAACAGTCAATCAATCAATCAGGCAGTCATTCAGTCAGTGATAGAGACAGATGGCGAAACAAGCAATCCTCGAACATTCTGAAAAGTCAAGAGACAGGGACATTCGTTGCTCTTGGTCGCAGCAGCTTCACGGCAAATCGATATACACTGTCATGGGCCAAGGGTCGTGTTTGTTGGCTGGGGCGCACACTTCAGCTGCAGGCATCATCACTCTGCTGAATGCGGGAGCGAACATCGAAGCGCGCGACCACACTGACCCGCCACTCTAATGGCTCCCGCACCCTCTAGATCCTCTGCTCAGGACCCAGGCCCCGAAACCCTCCATCAAAGAGCTGCTCTTCAAAAAAAACAGCTCGTCTAAAGATCGTCTTGCAACTGTTCCTGGCTCTTACTGTTGCTGCTGCTGCTGTGGATCTGTCTTGTTGGCTGGCCATGCAGCTTGTCGCACGCAGCGTGGCCGCTGATAGCCCATCCATCCATCGTTCCCCTACCAAAGTTCTTCACGTTGCGCTCTGGCTCACAAAATCACTGTTTTCTCATGTTCCTGGTCGCTGATACTCCTTTCGTCCTAGGTCGCCTGCATCCTACCCCTCCTTGCCTAGCGTCGACTTCCTAGTCGGGCTTAGCGTGCATCATTAGGTCGCCGGGCCGAATTTATCCCACTCTGGGATCCGGTTATAAACCCCCCACAAAACTGTTATTCACACGCCCCTCCATTTTCCACACAACAACCCTCAGTAACGTGACTCTCACGTGATACCCTTCATCATATCCCCCCTTTGTACCCACGAGGCAAACAAGTGACAAAGACTTGACTTGAGAGACATTGTCGAGCTTTCACATATCTGACTGACTTGAAAGCAAAGTGTTCTTGGGGTCTTTTTGTCGAGGGCTTCGCGCTGCTCTGGGCGCCGTAGCTCTCGAGTACGTGTCGCTGTTTCCCCTTTATCCTCCTGGTTGCGTTGAGCCTTCGCCGACAAGTGATTCTGTCTAAATTGGCGACGACTATGGCGCAGGCACCTGGAAACGGCTTGTTTGATTGGAGCTCGTATCCAGGCGACTTCCCTGGAAATGGCGGCCACGATCAGTTCGACGACTTGATCCTGGATCCGAACCTCGACCCCAATCTGCATCAGTTCAGTCTTCCAGATGCGAACCCGCAATCAGGTCACGGTTACCCGGGATATGATGGACAGGGAGGGAGTCGTCCTACCTCAACCCAGCCATATACCAATGCCGCTTTCGCCTATCCTCAAAGCACTAATCCCTCGCTCGGCCAGGGGCAACCTCTCAGCCCAAATGCACAGTACATTGCCCCCGCTGGAGGACGACCTACACAGCCCCAAAGCACCCATGACTTTGTCGGTCACCAATATTCATCGAGTATTGATCATGGCTCTGCGTTTGCCGCTAGCAACGGATTTCCCACGGGAGGTGCCCAGCCTTACCAAGACAATCCGTATGAATCCCAATATATCCAGCACCAAGGCTTCACGAACGGGAACGCCCTTGCTCCTCAACAGCACGACGAATATGCCCCAGCTCCCAGCCATTTCGTAAATGACACCATGCCGAATAATCTCCATCCTGGCCACATCGAACCTGTCTGGAACCGGCCGGAGTCCACTAATCAGTACTCGAGTGGCACGATGCAGAATTCACACCGTGATGACTCGCCATTTGGGCAAGCAACTCCGTATCCTGGTCATAGAGGACCTGGACCAATGTCCTTGACCCCGAACCCTGAGCCTCATTCCACTCCGACCCCAAGTGGACATGCACACTTTCCCATTCCGCCCCAGCGAGAGACTGCCGATGTTCGAACAACACAGCCCCAATGGCAAAGTCCTCAAAAGCCCTTTGCTTCGCAACAGCCGACTACGTACATCCAGCAATCGCCTCCGGGTGGTATTAATCAAGGAGCCAACCACCCTCAATCCGGTCGAGGTACGCCCCTGCAACAGCAGAACACTGCGCCATTCTCAGGCCACTACAGCCCTGCACCGGCCAACACCTTACTTCAATTGCCTCCACAGAGTGCCTCTCCGAGTCCCGCCTATGTTCAGCAACAGCAGCAGCAGCAGAAACAGGTCAATGTACCAGCAGTTGCAAGAACTTCCAAGCCTCACCCAGCTAGCCGGGTAGGCACCCAGCAGGTGGTGCAGCCTGCGAGTACCCCTGCGTTAGCCTCCCAAGATGGTGGCTTCATTCGCAGTGTTCCAACCCCCTTGCCGGTTCCGCCTCGCCAGATACCCAATCTTCCGTTGCCTCGGGTTCTTCCAGACTTCACATCCGCGGCAGTTCAGTCAGAGAATGCCAAGACGACAGGCTCATTGTTTGTTGCCTTTGAGAAGCGGACCATCAGCGCCGCAAATGTGCCGAAGCACATTCGTCCCTTCAACCCTGTTGCGGTTGACCCCGACAAGAAGCTAGGGATGTGCTTTCCTCAAAAGCGATTATTGCCCTGTGAACTCATCTATCAGTATCAGCAGGCGCCCACGGAAGAACGCCGAGCTTTAGAGAAGCAACTCAAGGATCTACTCGGTAAAAAATCCTCAACTCCAGACTTCGAAAAGACATACATCTAACGGCATCTAGGTGACCCACTCCCTGCGCAGTACAGGTCTATAATCAAAGGTTCAATCAAAGGTTCAGAGAAGCCTACCACTGCAAATGAGGACCAGGACAACCAGGACAGCGAAGAAATTGTAAGCGTAATTCATTTCCTTAATAATGTCATCGACTTTTTTGATCTCGAGATCCTGGCGTGTTGCCTGGCTCTATTGTAGGCGAGGAGGCGTGTAGCCCCTGAAGTACATTCAATTTCTTGTATTGCGACGCAGCTCTAAGTATATGGTATACTAATTCAGCGTGCTGTGCAGGTCCAAAGTGACACTCGGCCTGAAGACCCCAATGAAGCCGCTGCCTGGGATGCGCTTCAGATTGTTGATTTAGATCGAGTCACCTCTGCTGAAGCTATAAACACCAGGGTGGGTGTCGCAATCGCTCACCTAGGAGATTTGGTCAGGAGGCTCATGGTCCCGGTGAAATCTGCCAGTGATGAGCTGGATAAGGCTAGAAAAGCAAAGAAAGACTCCTCCGAAATCAATCGCTTGAAGAGTGAGGTGATCTCAAAAACGCCTCCCTTATACCGCGCTATAGATGCTGCTGAGGATAAGGGCGATTCCCAAGTGCTGGCAAATCTAGGCGGAAATCAGAGGCTCGTGGTGGATCTCACAAGCGCGTTACGCGTGGGCAATAATATTGGTGATCACAACGGAGATTTTGCCAGAGCCGTCCTCCGTCTGATGTCACATAGCAAGACGATTACGAATGAGCTTCTTGGCAAGACAAACTGGCCAAAAGTCAAGGAGAAATTTCTTGAAAAGGGCGACGAAGAAGTAAGGGAGTTGATCCAAGCAATCGCGGACAACGCGGCTGCTAGAAGCGCACTGAATAAAGAGAAGCAACCTGCAGCAGAAGGCATCAAAGCCTCCTCTGCATCATCACAAACCAAGCAGCCCTCTACAACAGTCGCCAAGAAGATGGGCCCCGCCGATCTCGTAAAGAAGAAGCCATCATCGGCTACTCGAGTCTCTTCCGAGCCTGCTTCTGCGAAGCGACCTCGCGATGAAGAACCAGATTCAAGAAACGTCAAGAAACTCGCTGCCGAGCCACCCACGACTTCATCTGCACAAGGCACCATCAAGCCCCCCACCTCCAAATCTGCAAGTACCGCAAATCCCGCTCCTTCCTCGCAAGGCAAGATATGGTCTGGATCCGCGCTCCTTCCTGGCAAATCGAAGCCGGTTGCTAAGCCAGCTCCTAAACCTGTTCTCACGAAAGGAGATGCCACTAAACCGGACATGGCAAAACTACCGTCCTTCAAGAAATCCGACCCAGCCAAGATCAAGAAGCCCGATCTTTCTAGGAGCGATGCATCTCAGTCAAGCTCGTCCAAATTGGGTGCCTTGCTAGAGGAGATTTCCAAGCCTAAAGCTGCTAAGGCTGCGCAATCGGTGGCAACACCTGACTCTGGCAATGAAACACCAGAGACCCCAGAGGAGAAACAGCGTCGTCTTCGTAGGGAGCAGCGTCGCAAATTGCGGGTCAGTTGGAAGGAAGGCGACGAGTTGACACAGGTCCGCATCTTTCACAAGGATATTGGCGAAGATGAAGGCCGAGCTGGAAATATGATCCGAGACGCCCGCGATGACCGGTCAGAAGGCATGGTCCTCAAGCAAGGCATGAAGCTTGATGAGGATGAGGAAGAGGAGATTCCCTATCGTCCGTGGTTCGAGCCTCTTGGAGTCAGCTTCGCCACTATTCCAGAGGACAAGCGAGAAGATTCATTCCTTAATCGCGGTGGTAATAAAGCCATTCGCACTCCGCAACAGGATTATATTGCCGAACGAGAGAACCGCGAGCTTATGGTCATCTATACTGACCCAGCCGATATTCCTCCAACCCCGAAGTCGCCGCCTCCGCCTTCTCAGCAGGACCGCGACAATGCCACTTCTGCAGGGGTCTCCGTTGTCAACAGCGTTGCCGATCATCAAGAAATTCAGCGCAGATGGAACGAGACCGCTCATATGGGTCTTTCCTGGGCCTTGTACAATGCTGTGCGAAGAGTGGAAGAACAAAAGGCATCTCATGGGCAGCAATCGTCCGGTTCCGACATTGATGCCACGGCTCTTCTCAACAATCTGGGCTCAATGGCTCAGCAGAACTCCCAAGGCTCTGCGCAGCAACTAAGCCGATCTGCAGTGCCGGACCCTCACGCGACCGCGGCATCAAGAGATGCGCAGGTCTATGCACTGCTTACTTCTGACAAGCTCAAGCAGTGGGTAGACCCGGATCCGTACAACCCCACTTATCCCAAGACCCATAGACGAAATGACTATGCGACTCCAGAGGTGCAGAAAGCCGCAGATGCGGTCGAGGCGGTTGTTGAACAATTGCGCGGCAAATCATTCCCGCCTACAGAGCCTCCAGCCTGGCTCACCGGCGACCAAACTAGGATCGATGAATGGTATTACGGCTTTAACAAGGACAGGCAGCGTGCTCATGAGGAGCAATCTCGGACGCAAAATGCCCCTGCCCAACTCTCTCAACCTCAAGGCACGGCACCTGCTAGCATGGCAAATAATCAAGGCGATATGGCTGCGATTCTCGCATATTATGCACAATTCAACCAGCCACAGAACCAAGCTACGAATCAGCAACAGGATGCCTGGGCCCAGTACTACCAATCCATGTATCAACAAGCCCAACCTGTTCAACAACCTCCTGCCGGACAAATCTCAGCCGACCAGACGCAGTTACAGGCGTTATTGTCGGCTCTGGGTTCTGGGCAACAAGGAGCACCAGCACCTGCTGCTGCTAACGCTGATCCTCAGCTACAAGCTCTCTTGGCTGGACTTGCAACTTCACCTCAAGTTTCACAACCATACCAGAACGCACAGGCTGCAAGTGTGCCCAACCCCAACGATCCTAATTATGCAGCTTACATGACGGCAATGGCACAATGGGCGGCTGGACAACCACAATCGAACAACAACGCCCAGGCTGCCAGTGCTCCAGGCTACGATCAACAGCGCCAGCAAAAACCCCAGACAGCAGGCTCTCGATCTACCTCCGGTTCCCATGCAGGAGCCAAGTCATCAACCTCTAACAACAACACCATCCCACCTCATCTCCGTGGCATTAATCGTGATAAGATCGGTACGAAGCCCTGTGTTTTCTGGGCAAACGGAACCTGTAACAAGGGCGATAAGTGCACTTTCCGTCACGACTAGATTTCTATCCTCCGAACCATATCATATCGGAAGATAGCATTGTACCGACTATCATGTAACTTTGTGTGTCGAAGTCAATCTTGCAGTGTGTTTTACGCTGCTTCTCTGGACTTACTCTTGAGAGCTTTCACTACCATTCTCGCACCACTTACGATTCCTCTTGTCATTTTCATCTTCGGGCGTCGGTTGTGAAGGTAATTGCATGAGACCTAGTCTCGAGTTCGGACATTGTGAAAGGAAGGAAGCATCATCTTTCAAAACTGGAAATGAATTTTGACATTCAGAAATTGCATTGCAACCAGGAGGGGCGGCGTTTGCAGTGTTTGGAAGGGATGATCAGTTGATCATGATTCGGTGCCGACTGTGACAAAACTTGCTGGATTACACCAAGTGGTCCACATGTTCATTTTGTAATATTATATGCAGAGAATAGAGATTCTCGAATAAAACAGACAAGTATCTAACCTCTTGGCTGTACCATCTCGTTTGACACCTAAGTAATTCCAAAATGGGTGTTCTGAAAGCTCGTACTCATGCCCACGCCTTTTTAATTCAACTAATCGAAAAATGAATTCACGCGGCTTGTCCGCCTGAACCCAAGCCCATTCTCTCCTTGATCACTTCCACGATCTCCTTCCACTCCTTCATTCCGCCGCCTCCTATGTCCCCACAGGCCAGTATCTTCGCTTGCGGTCTCAATACTTCGAACCAGCCTTGCTCGGTGTCGGCCGCCCCTTCTTTGATGCCCCAGTCTTCCTCCAGCACACGTATCTGCTTTGCTGTGATGGGGTGCTGCCACATGGCGGTGTTCATTGCAGCTAGATGCTCAATATCAGCATCTATGATATCACAAGGCGAAAAGGGGTCCTGGGAAGGCTACGCCTCTGGAAAAGAGCTTTGAAGTTTTGATGGTCGCTGGGCTCCCAAACCAGAATACCGCGATAGGAATGCCTTCTCTGCGATGTATGAGGGGATATGAGACCACTTACGAGCTACCAAAATACGCTTTCTGACGCCGTCGACTTTGCCATCCGTGTCCCATGCACGGATGACGCTTGTTAGTAACTGAGAAATCTAGAGTTAGCCGGGAACACAATGTTCGAGGGCCAATACGGAAGATGCACAAGAGAGCGGCTTACATTGTCGCTCAGCCCGTTGACGACCTTGGCGAGCGTGTTGGCGGACATCGGAGCGACGACCAGGACGTCGGCCCAGCGGCGCAGCTCGATGTGCAGGATGCCCGCGCCGCGCCGCCAGGGCTCCTGCCACTCGGCGGCGTCGTCGTACACGGCGTCGACGCCGGGCAGGTCCAGCAGCGACGAGACGGTCGGCTGCTCGGCGGCCTGGCCGGCCAGGAAGTGCTGCGCCGACTGCGTCAGGATGACCCGGATCGAGAGCCCGGGGGAGTAGGGGCTAAGGGCCTTGATGATCTCGGGGATCTTGATCGTTGCCACGGAGCCGGCTGTGATTTGTAAGTTACTATTTTGCGTTCTGGGAACAAGAGAGAGTAGGGTGATGTCTCTGGCTAGAGTTTTACAGAGGGACTTCAGATATGTGCTGTAGAAGGGAGTGGTAACTACGAGAGTTGCTTACAGGCTGCCAAAAGAAGATGCTTCTTGCCATCTGTCCGGGAGGCTGTGAGAGAGGCTAGAGAGTTCCGCACCGTGGTGTTGTGATGCGAATCATGTTCGCCGCTTATTGCTTGTAGCATTGTGGGGGTTGTTGTGTGGTGGTGAAGTGTGGTTGTGGTTGTCAGAGCCCAAGCTCCTCCTTGTGAGCACTGGACCGCTGCGTCTTCAACCTTACTTTCACAAATGGAAATATTCCTATATCAGTCGATTGGAGAGAGCCAAGACAAGTCCTTTATCAACAGTTTGTAAAATTATCGGGTGGTATGCGATCTTTCCGTTTGTCGGCGAAAAGGGATAAAGGAGGAGAAGTATCTGTACTATTCGAGCAGCTGACAAACCGAGGTGTGACGCTTTAAAAACGGCCGTTTTCTACGATTCCGGAAGCATATATCGTACCGTCACTCAACGAAGCAGCAAACTTCGACGATCACATTACTCCCGCTTCCTCCGACTGTGGTGTTCTGCAAGTCTTCCCAGCTCGACGGTTGGTCCAGCAGTCAACGAAGACAAGCTTTCGAGAGGAGGATCATTGCGTGACGTTGTCTGACCTGTGCATGAGATATGGCGGGGTACCGTGCTGTGGCAGCGCCCTAGAATGCACCTGCGAGATTGCCGATGACCGGTATGCTCCGGGGGAAGGAGGCGCTGGACATCGGAGGATGAGAGCCAGTAAGGAGTCCGCTAATTCACTTACTCGGGCGGGCTAAGGTTGCCCCCCAGCCCTGGACGATCACCTGTAGGTCTGTGGCGCGAGCTCTTATCGATCACAAATCCGTGCCACACGGCCGCGTCCTTACATCATCTGCTTTTTTTTAAATTGACCTCGGGCGACATCGTCAACTTGAATTTGTCAAGAGTCTCAAGCGGCATTCTCAGCTCAACGTTGTTTGAACCGACCCAGAACACGTGGCCAAGATGATCTCACGGTCGCTTTTCTCCTCTGTACGTGATACTACCCAGTGCGATCACGACCTTTTGCAATGCTAACAATCCTCAGCAACTGCTCCGGCAGGCCGCCGCTCGCCCGGCCGCATCCGCCTTCAAATACTCCCCGATGCTGTCGCTTGCGCAACGACGACTCCTCTCCGATCAGACCCGCCAGGCAATTGACAAGGCCGTATCATCGGCGCCGGTAGTGCTGTTCATGAAGGGCACCCCCGAGACACCACAGTGCGGTTTCTCGCGCGCCAGCATCCAGATCCTCGGTCTGCAAGGGGTTGACCCGGCCAAGTTTGCCGCGTTCAATGTACTCGAAGACGCAGAGCTGCGATCAGGTAAGGATCGAGATCACTTATGCGCTACTGTATGATAGCAAGAGGCTCACACGTTGGTATCTAGGTATTAAGGAGTACTCCGATTGGCCCACGATCCCCCAGCTGTACGTCGACAAGGAGTTCATTGGCGGTTGCGATATTCTAGTATCAATGCACCAGAACGGAGAGCTGGCAAAGCTGTTTGAGGACAAGAAGGTACTGGCGCCGCCAGAGGCTCAAGAGGAGAAGACGGAGTAGACTAAGCGGCTGAAGTGTCATCCTGTGAACTTGATGAATGTACGACTGAAGGCTTCTCTGTATAATACCTCATCCCCTTTACAACTCACGGTGCGGCAAGAACATGCTGAGCTGGAGTACAATTATAGACTGGATATTGAAGATCCTGCATCACTAGCGCTGTACACTATACACATCTATGTTTCTCGTTCAAACGACAACTCAGGCTGGGTATGCGGCTCCGTCTCCTCTCATGTCGCTACCAGCAGACCAGACTCCAATCTGGTCTATAGTGTCCAGCGTCCACCGGATGATCTGGCCTCGACCAAACAAAGATCGGCCCATGCCCGTGACGACCTCGACATTGTGACCAAGCTCCCGTAGCCCCTGCACAGTCTCTGCAGGCATGCCCTCTTCTACATATACAGTTCGATCAAAGACGTTGCCTGCATCGGGCATTCCGGCTCCTATGCACACACGGGGCGCGTCAAGGGCTTGTTGTGGGTTAAGACCACCCACGATCTGGCCCAGGAGCGTTTGGACGTGTCCCTGTGGCTGCATGAAGCCACCCATCACACCAAAGACGCTGTGCAGAGATCCATCGCTCAAATTCGTCACCAGGCCAGGGATGATGGTATGGTAGGGCCGTTTCCGCGGCTGGATGACGTTGGGGTGGTCCTTGTCGAGGCTGAAGTTTGCGGCTCGGTTTTGAAGCGTGAAGCCGCATCCCTTGGGGATGATGCAAGTGCCAAAGCCACCGTAGTTGGAATTGATGAACGAGATGGCATTGCCCTGAGAGTCGGACACGGAAAAATACACCGTGTCACTGCTCTGCAACGCAGGCGATTTGTATGGGTCGCCATGGCTCAGGATGTCGGATGCCTTGCTGGGGTCAAAGAGCTGAGACCGCTCTGCAAGGTATGCCCGGGAAATAAGCTTCGCGGAAGGCACTTTTTCGACATTCGGATCCGTCACGTACCAGCTGGCATCGGCAAAGGCAATGCGCAGAGCTTCGACGATGGCATGGATATATAGCGTGCTGTTGTGCTCCTCAGGGGTGAATGTAGGGATTTTGCCTTGCGCCTCGAGCTCCTGGATGATTCCGAGGGCCATCAGGGCAACGATGCCTTGTCCGTTTGGAGGATGCTCCCAGAGTTCAACACCAACGTCCTTAGACTCACCATTCTTGAGGTCTCCGTTGCTGTCTCGCTTTAGGGATTTCTTGAGTCCTTGACCACGAAACTTGAGGGAAATTGGCTCGACCGGTTCACTGCCCACTTCGAGATGGTGCGCGAGATCTTCGACCTCAAGATGACCGCCTAGGTCCTTCACAACCTTGACAAGCTCTTCAGCTATTCTACCGGTGTAGAACCCCTTCTTACCCTCGGTAGCTAGAGTCCGGAAAGTCTTCGCCAGCGTAGGGTTCTTCATGATATCTCCTGGTCTAGGTGCGCGAACTCCATCCGGCGCAGAGGGGTCCTTCTTCAACATCTCGGCGAAATTTGGCGACGCAGCACGGAGCAACTTCTCGGAACGATTCCAGAACCAAGAAGTCAACTCAGATACTGGGAAGCCCTTTTCGCCGAGTTCAATTGCCGGTGCCAGGATCTGTTCCATGCTCAACTTGCCGCTGCCGAACCGCTCGACGGTGTCAACCCATCCCGCAGGCGCGCCAGGCACAGTGACAGCGTGGACGCTGTCCATGGGGATCTTGCCTTGCTGTCCGTCCTTGAGACCAAGGGAGGAACGGATCGTCTCCAGGGTGCACTTGCCTCCTGCTCGTCCAGAGCCGTTCAAGGCAGACACCTTGCCCGTTGAGGCATCGTAGTAGAGACAAAACATGTCACCACCAATGCCTGTTGAGCATGGCTCGGTCAAATTCATACCAGCCGCTGTACCAGTGTTAGACCCTCTTAATAATGGATTCTACGATTTCATTCTCTCTTACCAACAGCAACTGCGGCATCCTATTCCTCATGTTAGACCAACTTATATTTAATGAAGAATTCGACTTACAGCAGCATTGCCACCCGCGGCCAGAATGTCTATGCCGCATTTCGCCGCCAGAGGTTGTGTGCAAGCAACAATTCCCTTGGTACTGTGCACAACACTCCTCCTGCTGGGGAACTTGACCGGGACTTGCGACGGCGGGGGAAAGACTGAGGGTGTTGTGAGGGGCATCCTTGACAAGGAGGATGAAGATGATGTCGATAAGGGGCAAAGTAAATATAACACCAACGAATCAACCAGATCAGTTCCAGCGAGCGTAGCTTAATCAATTGGGGAAATGTGAAAAGGCAATATAATGAATTGACGCCAGCCCGTTCGTCGGTCTATTTAGTCTCCCGTCACTCACAGTCGTCGAGCTATCGGCGAACTCCACAGGGCGCGCCATCGGCTTTTGAATAGCCGTCTGCACATGCCTGCGGACCTGATGAGCCAGTCGCAACGAAAAGATTACACGACCCCTCAGCATGTCGATAACACCAACCCCCCGAACTGTCTCCGTCTCTCTGTGTGTGTTGGTTTCTCCGCCGAGCAAGCACGCCTTATCGTTCACTCTCTCCCGAGGGGCGAGTCCCGGTACTCGGAAACGGCCTCCAGCTTCTACATGCGGGCAAGAGCGAGCCAAGCGGGGGTGAAGAGGTGGGTAAGGTTGATTTCTAGGTGGTGCTTCTTCATACTCCCGGCGCTTTGCCATCTGTTACCTAATTATTGCCGTGGCGTACGTTACTTGGACCTCATGATTTAGAGCCTCTGTTACCAGAGTGATTACCTTGCCCGTTGAAAGACTTTTCCATACCTTGAGTACTTTCGATCCCAATGCTCCTAGCATAGCGGCCCGCACTCCGGGCTTTCGTTATTGAGATGACTATCAGGTAGATTCGTTGGTGATATTTGAGATGTTTTAAGCGATTCATCTCGTTACGTCAATGGCATGAGCCACCTATCACTTTACCTACCACGTATCAATTTCACAATGGGTCTGTTGTTTTCAACTCTCCCCATATATTGGAGAAAGACCAAGCTTGAAGACAAGATATTGTAAGCTACTGGTGTTTAAAGCCATTCCGGAGGTATCAAATAATCATTGTTCCGAAGTTGAAATGGAGTACACTAACAGATGATGGCAGGGCTTGGCAATGGCGAGTTCAGGTGGTGTCAGTATTGGGTGCTCCTGCCGAAGCCCTGCAAAGAGCCTCATGATGTTGTAAAACAACTGAAGCTAGAAAGACTGTTCCAGCCGAGGTTTCTCTCGTCTCTACTATACAATGGCTCAACCTCCGGCAAAGGTACCACTATCGAGCAATTCACGTCGTCCATGGTGGGCGGATATTGGTGCTGAGCAGGCAAAGTGCAGCACCTGTCGAGATCTCAAGTGGGAAAGGAGTCTAAGATTTCCAATGATGGTCGTACAATACTTGGTAACTCAGAAAAATGTCAAACTTGCCTGCTAATTTGGACTGCCATCAAATATTTTTTTCCTAGCGGAGACGCCAGGTTCTTCAAAGTCACAGAATGTGCTTGATGCTTCAAAAAGTGGTGGACGCATTTAAGATTTCGCAGAGGGCGGCCCCTCAACATACTTTCTTACCCATGTTTCCTGAGTAGAGAACCAGATGGGTCTGTTCACTTAGTAACTCTGCTCGCATAGAATGTGAAATCTTTTTTCAGTCTCGTGAGTTTTAGGTCAAGAAGAAAGATCCATACCACTGCAACTAACTATGACAGCTGCGGATAGACCCATCCCAGACATCGGATCATCTCGCAGAGTCCCTGCTCATTCTCCCATCATGACAGGTATTGCGCGTCATTTCCACGTCGTCTCAAAGCTGCAATATTGCGCCGGGTTTTCCCTTCAAGATTATGATCAGCTGCTCTTTCACTTGCTGTGGAGGGTTTCGAAGCGTACTTTGCGCTCGATCTCAGCAATAAGACATCCTGCTGGATCTGTCCCAAGCTGGTCCTGGGCTAGTATGTCAATGCACGAAGGGGACTACATCATACCGAAAAGAGAATTTCGCACTGATGCCAGCATCTTCAAGCCACATCCAGAGTGCCGCATTGCACATTTATTCTGGGATGATGGACCCGGCCGAGATGTGTTCAGTGCAAGCAAGGGGTGCCTCATCATTCGTGGGCCACTGGTGCTCGGCACCATTGTCGCCGCTTCCTGGATGTCATCAAGAGAGCGAGATCGAGACGGCGGTGCATATTTCATGCCCGCTAATTTCCCCAATCTCGATCAATTGTCATTCAGACCGTCTTTTGCGCTGATACCTGAGCTGGAAAGTGCGAATGTTGGATAGACTGTGATACGTGGTATCAAGAACTTGGGGAGGACGTGTGCATCGAGGCTTGTTTTCTCCAATTATACGACGTGTCCCACGAAGGAGCTGATGTGGGCAAGAGGATGGGCATAGTACTAAGACGTTCTCGGGCCAACCCTGATGCCATGGAGCGGATAGATTATTATGAATGCACCAAACAGTATCAGCTATTTGATCAAGCCCAGACTCGAGAAGTTGATATCATCTAAAATACCCACACAATTATTCTGAAGTGCATTCTACTCTAGTTTAAATAAGCTTTATACCTCGCTAACGAACCCGAGTTCTACATCGTGCTTAGAATTAATCCAACAAGTTTATACATATGAAGTAGTGGTGCGTAGGGTTGAGACCAGTCAGTGAGTTTGACGCTTGGCGCATGGTGGCTTTCACCAAAGCCGTGTAAAGTGAGGCACGGGCCGGACTTAGGCATCCTTCATGTTGCGTATTTACGGTACATTACAAATAAATGTTTCTGAAACACGTTTTCTCAGTTAAATCTAACTGCAAAAGGAGAATTCTGAGTTAAAACACTCAAACCTCTCTTTATTGACGGGTTCTAACGATACAAAGGCGGTTTTAATTTAGCTTGTCAGCAACTGGCTCAATTGCCTAGGTAATCACCGTCTCCCACGACCCCCTTTTTTTTGGTCTGCCAGTCTTCATCGTGCATCAAGGTCATCATGCCTGTCACAGAAATCGCACTCTTGAGGCTCAAAGAGCCCGTTATATCGGAGCAGTTCAGAGCGGTATTTTCAGAGGCGCTTCAGAAGCAGTATGAGTGGTACTGTGCTCACAGCCCTGCCCACCGTCAGCTCTGTGAGAATGTGGATGGCGAAGAGGCGCTTGCTGATCCTCAGGAACGTGCTCAGGCGGCTTTGAAGAGAGACTTCCAAGCCCGCGCTGTTCATTACTGGCAGTGTGTCGAAGATCCGCATGTGACGTGCATTGTGACGAACTGGACAACTGCAGAGGAGCACTACGAGTGGATCGCAAGCGATGACAACAAGTCAGTCATGGGCAAAATGATAGAGTTCTTCGTTGAGCCACCTCTAGGCGTTGAACTTTTCCATGTTGACCCAGCGTTACTACCGAGTGTGGCAACTTTTCCGGCAGAGGAAATCAGAGAAAGCTCAACAGTCTTGACGCGATGGGTCGTGCCAGGTGACAAGAGAAAAGAGGTCGAAGAAGTTGTTGCAGGTATATCACTTCCGGGTGGCAGTGGGTGGAGGATCGAGAAATCTGATCCTGATACGGAGGAACTGGTCATATTGTCGACAAAGCAGACCGCAGAGCTCTCTCCACCCTCACAATTGGACGGCGTTGTCAAGAGTGTCAAGATCGTGACTTTCGACAGGGTGGTGTAGAAAGACCGAGATCATACTTTCAAAGTCGATTAACATTTCAATACTTCGTCTTATAACTGAAGTCATCTTGAGCAATTCCCCATCACCAACCATGCGCAAAATCCATGAATCCATCATGATATGTTGGGTTCGTCATGCCTTTTTTCGGTAATCAGCCAGCAGCTTCCTGCCTCCCATCAGAGCCTCCTCATCGTGTCCCGGATCCCGCCATGTCTCTTGGGTGCCCGCCTCAATCCATTCCCTTGATGCAGGCATCTCCAGTAACTTCTTCGCATAGGTCATCGATAATTCACTAAGGTTCACTCCATAGGTCTGCAGACGGGTTGCAACAGGCGCAAAGAATGCATCTGCAGCCGAGAACTTGTCGCCAGCAAGCCACGGTCCACCGAACTTGGTGAGGCCCTCGGTCCACAGCGCATCCAGCCTCTCGAGATCTCTCTTTAGCGCCTTGCTCGGCTCGCCCAGCTCAACACGGATGCCAACATTCATTCCCATCTCGTTGCGAATGGCATTGAAGCCGGAATGCATCTCGGCAGCGGCGCATCGGGCAAATGAACGGCTCACCACCTCGGTTGGCCAGATGCCCTTCTCTGGTTCTCGTTCAGCGAGATACTCGATGATTGCAAGGCTGTCCCAGACAGCGAGCCCCTTCTTCCCGACGCTTGAATCGTGCAAGCAAGGCACCTTGCCGCTGGGGGAGAAATCGCTGAATGCCTCTTGCACTTCGGTCTGTTCGAACATGTAGACCTTCTCCTCAAATGGGATGTCAAAGGCTCGCATTAGGACCCATGGTCGCATGGACCATGATGAGTAGTTCTTGTTTGCGACGAATAGGGTGTAGCCCATCTTCTCAATATGAAAACGCGGACGATCGTTGTGTTGAATGACCCCAAGGAGCCAATGAGGTGTTGTACTTGAAGAGACGGTGAATATGGGCTGCCAGGCGATTCAGAGTTGCTAGGCATGAGTCACGAGCAAGTTATTTTATACTGAGGGTCCCACGCACGCCTTTTACTCGACCATATCACCTTGCAGACAAGAGGGCGTTATCGTGCATGCACCAAGAACGAGCTGAAAGCCTAGATAACGTAGCGCATTGCATTACACATAGCATCATGTTGATATTAGAAGTCCGTGCTGAGTATTGTTCTATCTCTTGGCCCAGTGGAGATCGCTCGTCATGTCCAGCAGTGGCCTGTCGAGACAGAACATTCTCCTCCAGAGCTATCTTCACTAAGTTCTATTGCTTGGCAGCAGCCGCAGCCGCAGCCTCTTCCTTCTCCTTGGCCTTTTGAGCCTTTTTGGCCTCAATTTGCTTTTGCTTCTCAATCTTCTTGAGCTGGTTCTTCGTCAACTTGCCCTCTCCTTCAGGGGCTGCCTCTGAGCCCTCGGGTTTGGATTCTACGACAGGAACTACTATTGGGGCGCGAGGGTTGCCCTTGTACTCTAGTTTGCGCCTCTCCATGAAATGATCAACAGTCTCGTCCGTCACCTTAGATCTCCTGTCTTGGAAACCTTGCACATACCTGAGATGAAGTTAGTCTGTGCATTCGAAGAAACAGCAAGTGAGAGAGAAAAAGAAATCCAGGACTGAGGAGAGACGGTCCGCTCACAAGGGCTGACTTACTCTTGAAGGTACTTTATGCAGATGCCCTTGATCTCCCCAGTAAGCATTCTCCCTGCCTTGTACTCCACGCGAATGCGCTCAAGCTCCTCATCGTCATCCATGAAGAAGTTCAGATATTGGTAGGCCACATCAACATCAGGATTGCCACCTAGCTCTCGGTGTAACTCGACCGTCTCTTGGCCGCCACTGAAGGCGTACTTGTTGATCTTGTCCTTGACCTGTTTCTGGGTATCCTTCATGAAGATAGCTGACGTCTCGATGCTGGCGGACCTAGAACACAATTAATACAATAAACTCACAGATACAGCCTGATCACCACTTACATCTTGCTACCTGGTCCTTGTAGAGCGTCTAGGAATCTTGCATGAATCAATGACGGTTTCGCAAAGTGCAATCTTGCCGCCACATCTCTCGTCATTCGGAAGTAAGGATCCTGATCTATGGCACATGGAATTAGGCATGAGATTTTTTGCGTCCTCTTCGAGTCGGTGCCGAATATGTGAGGGAAGCTATTTGCGAAGGAGGTCGCGCCTTGTACTGCGCCAAAGAAAAATTTGCCGACGTTTGAGGAGTCGTCAAAGCCGAAAATGGCTCTGGCTTGGTTGAGGGTAATGAACTTGGCTACTCTAGTTACATTCTCGTAGAAGGCGCCGCCCATGTACTCGTAGTCGGAGAAGATGAAAGTCTTCTTGGGATCGAATCCGATCGATATGATATCCTTCGCATTATTGCGCGAATAGCCCTTTACTTCTTCTACCGTCCGCTTCTCGCTGAAAAGGAATTTCTCGTCATCCGTCAACATGATGATCAGGGGCACATCGAAAACATCTTGTAGCCATTTCGTGAACTCGAAGGGGACCGTATGTCCAATGTGCATGCTGTCCGAACTCGGGCCACGTCCGGTGTAGAGATAGAACGGCTCTCCCTTCTCGTACTTGTCTAGGATCAGGTTAAGGTCTCGGTGCGAGAAGACAATGCCTCTGCGCATGAACCGGTGAGGTCGCTGGCCCGTGACCTTCTCGAAACGCTCCAGCAGCTCCTTGTCAATAGCCCTGGTGCCAAACTCCTCCACTAGCTTCAGGTAGTCAATGGCTTTAACGGTGCCATCTGCGTTCACCTCGCCCTGGACGTTCCAGGGATCGACCGACTGCTTCGTTGTCGAGGCGGGAAGAGGTGACTCAGACAGAGCCTCAGCGTTATTGGGGACTGTCATCCTGCTGAGAGCTCGTCACGTTTTGTCTAAGCAATCGAATCGCTACTTCGAAGGTAGTGCACAAGAATGCGGTCTCCTCGAGGAAAATCTGAGCTGCAATCGCAGAGTTTGGTATGTTTGCAGTCGTGGTGTCGCTGAGAATTGGTGAAAGTTTGGAGGGGTAAAATCAATTGACGCGGGGCATAACTTTTTGAATCTCACCTACGGTTGGCGATAAGGCGAATTGGGCCAAAATCATTTTTTTCGATTATATTTACCCTACTACCTCATGGTATACTCACTTTTTCCTCATCTTTTCATTAAATCCTTATCATAACCTTATCAAAATTCAATTAATCAAATTATTTAACTAACTCTATAGCACCTACAGCACCTACAGCACCTACAGCACCTACAGTAGCTACCTAAAGTGTTGCACTATATAACCCTAACCCTAACCCTACGTTATAGTGGTAAGAGCCCTATAACTACAGTGGTAAGAGCCTTATAGATATTGTAGATAGGTAGGTACTGTAGGTACTGTAGGTAGGTAGGTGCTGTATGTAGGTAGGTGCTGTAGGTAGGTAGGTGCTGTAGGTACTGTAGGTAGTGTATTAACCTCATATTTTCTTCATTGAAATGTGGGGTGAATCTAACAAAAATCTGAGAAAAAAAGGATTTTGGCCCAATTCGCCTTACCGCCAACCATATCACCTAGAGGTTGTTAGAGTGAGTCAATCTCCAGGTCTTTATCACCTTGGCCAGATTTCTCTAGACAAGCTCCTTTGCCAGTCAACCTAATTTTTACAAGCCAGGCTCAAAAAGACACTATTTGTATTATATTACGAGGTTCTCCCAATTTGTCTCTGTTTGACACTCGATCCTTTTCAGTCAACGGAAGGCACCTCTGTAGCATTGACCGTGTGCATCACGTGTAGAAGCTAAGAGCACCCCGGGGGTCCTAGCTTGGGAAGCTTCTGTCGGCAGGCATTAGCTTAAGAATTATTCTCGCGAACTTGATCACCCGAAATGTTCTGATATAAGTCGACGCACCCTCCTAACTGGTGCGATTGCCGATGTATGAATATGTTGGCTGCGCCATGGGTGTGTAGACGCTGTCTGGGATCATTCCCCCGGTCCTTAGGGAACCAATTCCTCAGGAGAGCCAGCACAGGTTTGTCTCGCTGGACTCAGAGCTCTCGCGACACTCGCTAACCTCGCACGTAGACTCGAATGGAGCGTTGCCTCCTGTCCTCCTCGCCCGGGCGCGCAAGCTCGCGGCCGAGCACCAACAGTTGAGCGCCGCCCTAGCGACGGATTTCGACACTACCACCGCGAAGCGCGCCGGAGAGATCTCAGGTGTCGCCTTGGCACTCCGAGAATGGGAGACCGCGAAAGCGTCCATCTCCGAGCTCACGGGGCTGCTCCAGTCCAGCGACGAGGAAATGCGTCAGCTTGCTGAAGACGAGCTCGAATCTACGAATACACAGCTCGCGACTCTGGGACACAATCTCCGTGTATCCCTTACGCCGAAGCATGGTTTTGCGGCGATGCCCTGCTTGCTAGAAGTTCGACCTGGGCCCGGCGGCCTTGAGGGCCGATTCTTCGCGGACACGCTCGTCAAGATGTATCAACAATATTGCTCGCGGAAGGGCTACCGGGCGCGACTTGTGAAATACGAGGTGTCGGATAGCGCGGGAGACGCTAGCGGCTCGGATGGTGAAAGCCCGCTACAAGAAGCCGTGCTTGAGGTTCAGGACACCGGCGCATACGATATATTCAGAGGAGAGGCTGGTATGCACAGGGTTCAAAGGATCCCTTCAACGGAGAAGAGTGGGCGGACACATACCAGCGCGGTTGCGGTATGGGTTCTACCGTCGTTTCCCGAGAATGAAAGTGAAGAGAGCGCAGACTTTAGCGATCCGGAGAGCGATTTCTACATCAACCCGCAGGACGTGCGCACAGAGACCATGAAGGCACGGGGAGCGGGTGGCCAGCACGTCAACAAGACGGAGTCAGCTATTCGCCTCACACATATACCCTCTGGGACGGTTGTCAGCATGCAAGACTCACGGTCGCAGCACCGCAATCGAGAGTGGGCATGGAGGTTGCTGCGGTCAAGAGTTGCTCAGCAGCGCAAAGAAGCAAGGGAGGAACTGGCACACAATCTGAGGAACAGCGTGCTTTCAAAGAGCCAGGTCACGCGAGGAGACAAGATCCGGACCTACAATTACAGCCAGGACAGATGTACTGATCATCGGAGTGGTTTGAACGTGCACAATCTGCCGAATGTTCTTGTTGGGGGAGAAAAGCTTGATGAAATCATCGACAGTGTAAAGGACTGGCTTGCTGAGGAAGATATCCAAGCTGTGATTGCAGAAGAGGAAGCCGCTGCGATCGAGGACGAGAAGAAGGGGAAGAAGTAATCAGATCGTGTAGACACCCCGTTGCGGTCCTTATGTATATTATACTGTACAATTGTAAATCTACGACGGACTCTAGGAAAGTAACTGTAGAATAGCAACATAGACAAGCGATGAATATGACGAACGCCCTTCTAGTAAAAGAGTATATTTACCGACAAAATAGATCAAGCCTTCCGGTCAGGTAGGGACGCTTGTTTAAGTTGAGGCTAGGTATATACTTTCTGAGCCATACTCTTCCAAAGAGATGAGCGTAAGCGTGATGTTTATGGAGACCTTGAAGACTCCTGACCCTAGATTTGAAGTGAAATGCTCGTAATCATGAACTGTTTGTGTACGTAATTGCAGTTGAAACGGTAATCTTAAACATCATAATGCTGAATGGGCGGCAAAACAGGTACAATACGACGCCTACGGCCGTTCAGCTGCATCGGGCAGGTCGATCGATCTTCGGCAAGGTGCAGCCAATCCGCCAGCAACGATAGGCCACCATTCAGATCGGGCGGCGGCGTCGTGCAGCAATTGCGGGGGGCTTTCAGCCACCAGATAACGTTAAAGTCTGACTAACGGGCGCTAGAATGTCGCATTTGCTTCTTCTGAAGAACCTCCAGCGCCTCATCCACAGGATCAGTCCACCGCAACTGCCTCCCTGTAGGCTCACCGTAAAACGCGAGAGCGAAGCGGCACGACCTTGACAGCTTGAGAAATGCGAAGCCGCCAACGATTTCTTGCAGGAGTTGTGGCTTGAAAGACGCCTGACGAGCTATTTCTCAGAGGATGTAACTCGGACGTGATGGCATTTCATCCACCCAGTTGGGCCGCTGTCTCCCGTGAAGTGACGCGTGGATCCGATCCGATGTCCAACTCATCGCATCGAATCACTGTTTGAGACAGACGGGAAGCCAGCACCGGCAGGAAATCCGCCACGTGCTCCTCGTGCCATTGCAGATCAACCTTGATCATTTCTTCATTTTTGTTACACCCGGATATCCAAGTCCTAATTGATCTGAGTGCTTCTCTCATGCCGGTTTCCGGTTTCATTTTCGACGTGGGCAATTAAATGAAAACACCAAGTCAGCCTCGGAGTAGGTGGTGATACCGCAGAGCATTTCACAAGGCATCCTGTGTGCATGTAGAATCCTACCTACGTAGTGTGGGCGAGACGCCTCTGATGGGTACGACTGTGCCACACGTCAAGGAATCAGACGGTTCAAAGATTCGACCGAGGCTTGATGGAATCATGGGCCGCATCCTCTAATCCCACGTCGTTGGTTGTCCACTTTCTCCCTCACTAACTCTGGCATACCCATCCCATCTTCAGCCACCCCAAATGGACCTCCCAAGACCGGACAAGCTTCTTCCAAGCTTCACCGGCGAGACCGGCTCCTGTCGCCTCCAGAGCCGCGGCGACCTGTTGTTCTTGGCCAAGTCCCGGCGGCTGCATGACCCACATGAGGCCAGTCAGGCTGCTCGAGGACTCAACACGGTCGACGGCACTCACACCTCACCCCGCATGAATTGCTGATCTTCGCAATATCAGTCCCCAGGCGACACTGGGTGATCCTGGATAATGACCTGACGGGAGCTGGTCCCCTCGCCTAATGGTCCTGCAACCATGCCCATGCAGGGGTTTCTGGTCTGGTAGCGGGTTCCTGTAAAGAGTCCCACCACCCTGTTGCCTGGGAATTGCACCAACCAGTTCGTACGCACAGAAGTAGGAAGCAGGTAGGGCAATTGGTAGCTTTCCGCGCCACTTTGTTGTCTCTTTCTTATCTTGGCCTGGCCGAGCGTGCGGAGTCCGATGATGTCGATGGGTAGGCATGGGCAACGTGTGGGATCACAGCATACGTCCCTTATATACGAGCTTGCCCAGCTCCACCTCCCTCAGATCAGAGCTCCGTTGAAGCTGTCACGCTGGTTTGCGCACCTCAATTCAATTCAATTGAAGCTACCTAAGCTGTCAATATGCGGTGGCAACAGCTTCTATCCTCGTCCGTTCTTGCTGCTACGGCTGTCTCGGCTCATCGTAGTCCGCGCCATGTCGGGACCTTTGTAGACAAGCTCGAGCGAGCTCAGAGAAGCTACCCCGGCCTCGAAACTCGTTCGTTCGGGTTCAACGAGTTCGTCGAGCGTGCCGATAGCGACCCGTTGTTCTTGAACAAGAACACGACCAGTTCGTGACACCCCGCTGCCAGCCTAGTCATCCAAGAAATTCTGACCACCATCTGCCTGTAGAGTTTTCTGTCAATGGTACTGGGATTCCTGAAGTAGACTTCGACATTGGCGAAAGTTACGCCGGCCAGTTGCCAATCACAGATGATCCGGATGGAAAGGACAAGCTCTTCTTCTGGTTCTTCCCCTCAACCAACCCTTCGGCTGAGAAGGAGATTCTCATCTGGCTCAATGGAGGTGTAAGCTAAACACGAAAGAATTATTCCGTCTTAACAGACGACTGACAACACTTAGCCTGGGTGCTCTTCTTTTGAAGGCCTCTTGCAAGAGAACGGCCCGTGAGTTGCAAATTCGCTCATAACTCTGAGCTCCTATAGCTAACAATAATAGGTTCTTGTGGCAATACGGCACATACAAGCCTTATTCGAACCCCTGGAGCTGGAATAAGCTGACCAATGTGGTCTATATCGAACAGCCTGTGGGCACCGGTTTCTCTGAGGGCACTGTGACGGCAACCAGCGAGGAGGATATCGCGTCGCAGTTCATGGGCTTCTGGAAGAACTTTGTCGACACATTCGGAATGCAGGGCTACACCGTGTACATTGCAGGAGAGTCTTATGCGTATGTAATGTTCATTTCCCGTGGTTGCACGCTGCTAACTTTGAACAGAGGCGCTTACTGCCCGTATATCGCCAACGGCTTCCTTGATGCGAACGACACGACTTATTTCAATATGTCGGGTGTGCTAATTTACGACCCGGTGATCACTTATGATCCAATTCAGGAGCAAATCGTGACTCTGCCATTCGTTGATTATTTCAAGGGTGAGTCGGGCTCAGACAGTGTAATGATGCCAGAAGGGGAGCTCTGACATTGACTTATCCAGGCCTCTTCCCCTTTAACGACACTTTCTGGACCGATCTCCGTGATCGCGACCAGTCCTGCGGATACACGGACTATGTCAACAAGTACTTGGTGTATCCTCCTGCTGGACCTCAACCTCCCCCGGATCAGCTACCCGGATTAGACAGCAATGGAACCAGCCGGCCAGAATGTGACAATATATACTGGGATGCATTCGAGGCGGCTCTCCTTATAAATCCTTGCTTCGATATTTATCAGGTTGCCACAACCTGTCCCATGCTGTGGGATGTGCTCGGCTGTAAGTCAGAACGAACACAATTCTCTAGGTTGCATGCTAACATATACACAGTCCCTGGCTCACAGACATATCTTCCACAAGGCGCCAGCATCTACTTCGACCGCGAGGATGTCAAGAAAGCCATCAACGCGCCCAATATCACCTGGGAGGAATGCTCCTCCGATGATGTCTTTGTGGACGGCACCGATACCTCCCCGCCGTCTGGCATCACAGTCCTCCCCAGCGTCATTGAGCGCACGAACAATGTAATCATTGGCCATGGCGCTCTAGACATGATCTTGATTGCCAACGGTACTCTCCTTGGCATCCAGAACATGACATGGGGCGGCAAGATGGGCTTCCAAAGCGCTCCTACCGAACCCTTCTACGTACCTTATCACGACGACTTCCAGCTCGAGACCATCGCCGGCGCCGGCGTCTTTGGAACCGTCCACACGGAGCGCGGCCTCACCTACGTCGCAGTCGACCTGTCGGGTCACATGGTTCCGCAGTACGCCCCCAGCGCCGCGTACCGACACCTCGAGTTCCTGCTCGGCCGCGTCTCCAGCATGAGCGGGACGGATGCGTTCACCACCAATACCAATTTCACGCAGCCCGAAGGCGACTTGGGCAACGGGACCGCACCGCAGGGTTGGGCTAGCGCTGCCACCAATGGCTCGTCCGGCGGGTCTTGCTCTGGCGGCTCGTCCAACTCCACCGATACCAATGCAGGGTCTTTTCTAGCTCCGTCTGCTCTGGTCGCGGTGCTGCCCGTAGCACTGATGGCAGTGATCGGTTTCTAGGCATAAGGGGGGTGCTGAGTGATCAAAAAGTAGATAGTGATGAGCATGATACCAATTGACAAAACTTATACCTAATCACAGACACCTATGACAGTTGACGGCCAAATGATGGTTTTATACTTGTGTTCATTTCAATGACATCCTGATTGCTACCTATCGTGATGCATGTTTGCACCTTCGTACTCGTTGTACAGAGAGGAGAAGAAACGCCGTGGTCCATATCCCTTTTCGTTATCCACCGCGAAGTACCATAAACCAAAAGACACCAATCACCCGGGTGTCAAACGCCTTGCTAGGGGGTGGGTTTAACGAAGGGTAGTGTACAACATGCGTGTAGACCGTTACCCCGGTCTCACGGAGCTTTAACCCAAGAAAAGTTGGAAGCCAACGCTATGAAATCAGAAGTCGTATGAGTCGGAGACGCGGAGGAGTATCGTCGTTAT
The DNA here is from genome assembly GCF_000392275.1 of Phaeoacremonium minimum UCRPA7. Taxonomy (NCBI): domain Eukaryota; kingdom Fungi; phylum Ascomycota; class Sordariomycetes; order Togniniales; family Togniniaceae; genus Phaeoacremonium; species Phaeoacremonium minimum. Next base: position 115,144 of record NW_006921046.1, read on the forward strand.
GCGCCATCCGCGGTGCCGTCCCTGGCCCGCCGTGTCAGCTCGAGCAAGTCCATGACACCGCTCTTACGCAAGCGCTCGAGGACTACCCGCATGCCTTCGCGGCTCTTCCCCAGTTGATCCTGCGTTTTCGAGGATGCGATTGTCTCAATGCTCCTCTGGATGCCTTTGGTGCCCCAGCCGCCCATCCACGCCTTCGCGATCCAGCCCTCCTTGCCGCCATCCTCGTGGTGGCCGACTTGGTGCCCGATGCGCTCTCGTAGCTTCTCTCCTAGCCTAGAACGGAATACAACTGTCGTTGCAACGTCTGTGTTGGCAGAGGATGGCGACTGTGCGACAGGGGAGGAAGTTGGGGAGGTATAGAGTTGCTTTTCCACCACAGACAGGACGCCCACGAAGTTGAGGTTCCGACTCTCCGTCTGCATCCATCCCTCCTTCATATCGACTACACTGGTCTCCAAGATGTATGATGCCTTGTCTCCGCCGCCTCCGGTGATGCTTGTGGGGAGAAGCTTTACCACGGCCGCTGGCATACGGGACTTCTTAAGGTGGATCCTAGTCGTGTGTAACCTTCCAGTATCCGGGTCCAGATGACTGGATATAGTATCTGTGCTGAGGACATGGGCGGCAAAGGGATTGATCTGGGGAGAGCAGTAACGGAGGAAGTAGGCGAGCGTCACTGTCGGGAAGGGGTGGGCGTAGGTATGGTTGGTCGTATGTTCGAGGACCATTGTGGTGAGGTATCGGAAACAGCTCAGTTATGTCCAGTCGAATTCAGCTGCCCTGATGGAAGTGCTTTAGAATAAGGCTTTCGGAGTTGACGACGCCGTTCAATGTGTAAGGCAAGGCTAGGTCTTGAGGTATCGTTGGGTTGTTCAGGTCAGTTCGGAGATACAGGAAAGCTTTGCTAGCGCAAGGTGATGCGAAGCTGTTCCTCGGAGTAATTGGGCTACTCCATTCGGAATTGTCTTGAAAGTGTGAAGAAGAGTTTCAAAGATAAGTACACTGAGTATATGATAACTTGTGAGAAATAAGAACAGGAAGGTTTGAGAGAATGGTGGTGGTGTCGTCAAGAAGTCGACATGAGGCAGGAGGGGCGGATTTCACGGACAATCTACTGGAGGACGGCGACACGATGAATGGCCAGGCTCGAAGGAATCGAACGAGTAGAGCTGCCGATCAGTCAAAATGGACGAATTGTCAGCCGAGAAAGTCGTGCGGAGATGTCAGAGAAGAGCCTAATTGGTTGAATATGTATGACATTGAGATACTTCTGTAGCCGTTGATCCTGTAGCATATTTGAGGTCTCTTCCTAATACCCCAAGGTTCCCATGTGACCTGCCTTTCGGGACTTCGCCTCCTGAATTTGCTCAACGTGGATCACATGACCTGTTGTCCGAAACGAGACTAGCGGTGTCTGACTCCTCTTCCTTCTTGCTCATCCCCCCGACACCTTCCAGTGGCTCCCATCTAAGATTCGTCACCTTTGTTCTCCCTCTTTCTACGGTCGCAGAGGTCAACCTAATCTCTTTCAAAACCGCGCCGCCACTCCCTTTCTCCATCACCATCACCATCTCCCCATCAAAGTGACGACGCTCCCTTTATTCTCTCATCGACTTGTTGTTTTGTGCCGTATTTTTGTCTGCGTCGCTCTATTTAACACAGCTGAGCCCTCGTCCTGAGGCAGAGGCGCCAGACGAACCCGACGTCGGAAATCTACAGCAAGCTTGACCCCATCCATCTCCATCGCCCGGATCTTGACCCGTGCATCAACTGTTTCGCGTGACGTTGCCTTACTCTGCTAGAGAAGTCTACGGTTGCAGGCAATAGAAGGTTGTCTAGACATCCGCTGGGATTGTTGCGAGGGTCGACCTGGGGGAGAAGATTTTCTTTGCGATACAGCCATTCTGTGAATAGGTGGCCAGCTGGGACTTTGTACTTTTCTTCCTACCTTATTCTCTTGCTGGGCCCCGTTCGAGAGCTATTGTTCTTTCGAGTACAATCAGAAATTGATGTCTCCTTTCCCTCTTGCAACTTGAATCAACCAGAGAAATACATTGCAGAAAAACAGTACACAGAAGAACTTCCCCTCGCGTGTGTGCGAAAAAATCATCCAAGAAGCGTCATATCGCCAGTCTAACTTCGCAGTACTGCAATCGCCCCGTTCCCTTGAGATCCATTGTCGTGGGATCCTGCTGAACGTCCAAACCAAAGAATATCACACCTCACGTAACTACTAGTCAATATGACGTCCTCAGTCTTCTTCAAGTTCAAGTCACAAAAGGAGCCGACCAGAGTCGAGTTCGATGGTACTGGCATCTCTGTCTTCGAGCTCAAGCGCGACATCATCATCAAGAGCGGCTTGGGCGACGGAACTGACTTTGACCTTGCCATTTACACCGAAGATGGAAGTGAAGGTAAGTTAGACTTTGCTAAATTGGCAAAGGTAGTAGATGCTGACAGCAATGTAGAATACGACGATGATACTACCATTATACCTCGATCTACGACGGTCATCGCACGCCGGTTACCGCCCATGAAGGCAGGCGCTGGTCGAGCCGCGCGATATGTGTCTGGCAAGATGCCGGTCAATGCGAAGAACTCCTCTCGCAGAGAACAACAAATCAAGGCAGCAGCAAAATCCGCGTCGAATGCAATTGCCCAAATGAACAGCGCCATGACGGAAGAGGAAAAGATGAATGCTATGTTTGCAGCACAAACAGAGCAGTGGAGTGCGCAACAAGAAGAGATGTCTCAGTAAGCAGCACAGATCGCCCCTTTAGAACTTCCTATTTGCTAACTATGTTACAGCCAAACACCAGTCTTCAAGCCAGGCGCCAAAAAGCCCGTGAATGTTCCTGACCATGAGCCCCCTCAAGGCTATATCTGCTATCGTTGTGGGGAGAAAGGCCACTGGATCCAACAGTGTCCTACCAATGATAACCCAGAGTTTGACAACAAACCACGTGTAAAGAGGACAACAGGTATTCCTAAATCGTTCCTGAAGACCGTGGATAAAGCGACGGTATTAGCCCAGAATGGGGCCGAAGATGATTCTAAGACTCCGTCTGGGATCATGGTGAATGCAGATGGAGATTTCGTGATTGCGGAGCCTGACAGGGCTGCGTGGGAACAGTTCCAGGCCAAGACCAAGTCGTCTGCTGCTGCGCAGAAAGTTGCTGCGCAGGATGAGAAGGAGCTGCAGGACAGAGGCTTGCTGTGCCCCATCGACAAGAAAATGTTTATAGACCCAATGAAGACACCTTGTTGTGCGAAGACGTATTGCAATGACTGCATCACCAATGCTCTCATTGAGGGCGACCTCGTCTGCCCCGGATGCCAGACGGAGGGCGTATTAATTGACGACCTCAAGTCAGATGAGGAAGCAACTGTCAAGATCGAGGCGTATCTTAAGGAGAAGACTACAGTCAAAGCCAAAGAAGAGCCGAAGAGCCCCGCTGCGGCAAACAGCCCTACCGAAGTCAAGTCACCAGCTCCGGAAGAGGTGAAGACAACAACAGAGACTGAGTCTGAGCAGGTGCCAGACCACCCAACCAAATCAAAGTCCCCAACACCACCAACAAGTGTCAAGTCACCCTCGGAGACACCACAAAAGTCTCCTCCACCCACATCAAAGGAATCTACACCTACTGTCAATGGCGAGCAACAGAATTCAAAGAAGCGACCAGCAGAGGATGTTGCGGAGAATCCGAAGATCCCTAAGGCTCCCAAAGCTATGCAAAAGGCTCAAGAAGCCCAGCAAACTTCCATGATGAACATGATGAATGGCATGCCCAACATGCCAAACATGCCGGGTATGCCAAATATGCCAAACATGATGATGCCTTTTGGCGGCATGCCGAACATGATGAATCCAATGATGATGGGGATGCCAAACATGAATATGAACAACATGAACATGGGCATGATGAACCCCATGATGATGGGCATGCCCCCATTCAACAACATGAATGGCTTCCAGGGGATGAACGGCAATGCAGGATGGGGCATGAATGGCATGAACGGTGGTGGAATGAACGGCAACATGAACGCTGGCATAGCTAATGGGTTCAATCCGCAAAGGCCTCCCAACTTCGCTGGGCAGCCTGTGGGCGAGGACGATGCCTACTTCCGAAAGCCAGTCAACCCACACCGTCATCAGAACCGGCAGCGTAGAGTCCGACCCAGTGACTACAGGGAGCTTTGATAAGCTCTGCTCTGATGGTCTTTCTCGCCACATCTAACGCACCCACCGTTACGTGTACATACGACTTTCATTATCTTCAGTTGGCCGCGAGGATTCAGCGGCCTGGTCTTGTTGGAGTAGGCGTCACAATTCTGGCACTCCTGGAAGGAGTAGCCAACAGGCATGCATCGATTGCATTCACGGAGTTCTGGATTTACTTCCGCATCAAAGGGGGGAGAAGATTGGCGTAATGTACAATATACCACAGAAGGAAACACTACTCTTTGGCACAAGAGTAGATGATCATTGCTCCAAAGGAGTCAGATTAGTCAGAAAGTATGAGAAATGAAATCATTGAAAAAATCATAGGTTTTGGTATCGATTGCAGGTGACATGAATCTATGTAGTTTGTTCAGGTGTATGAGAAGCTCACGTAGAGCACCCTCTACTCCTGGTATGTATACCCAATAAGATAGACCTACAGCCAAACAAGAACCGATCCTTGCCATGCTGTTCGCCTTCGCCTCTGCCTTCCCTGATGCTCCGCCTGATCACTAATTCATCACATAGGAAAAGACCATGCGGGCGCCAAGCTCCCATGTCATCCATCTATACCATACCATTCATTGCGGCGGGACAAATGGGTTCACTAGCATCTCGCTAAACTTCTCCAGCTTCTCCTTCCCACGCACCTCCTCGACGAGCAGGGGCATCTTGACGACGTTGAACTCGTCGTACAGCTCCTCGATCTGGTCGAGGTACTTCTTCTGCATCTTGCGGCGAGCGTTGCACTGCTCGCACTCGCTGCCGGGCTTGGGGAACAGCAGCTGGTTGACGACGATGGAGTGGGTGTCGATGCCGTAGCTGGCCAGCTCCTGGATCATGCGCTCCGTCTCGTACAGCGACAGGAACTCGGGGATGCAGACGCACACAAAGGTCGTCAGGTTCTCGTCCTTGAACTGCGTGTTGACCTCGCCGATCGTCTGCCGCAGCGACTCGAGCTTCTCCATCATCTCGTTGAGGTTCTGCCCGTTGGGCAGGGCGCCGTTGGACCCCAGGAAGCCGTTGAGCAGGGGCCCGTACTGGCTGGAGAGCTGGGAGACCTTGGCGAGAGCCTTCTCGAGCACCGAGGGGAACTGCAGGAAGCGGAGTGTGTGACCGGTCGGCGCGGTGTCGAAGATGATCGTCTCGTAGGATAGGGACTTGACTTGCTTGAGGACCTCGGCGAAGGACATGGCCTCGTCAATACCCGGGATCTGTATACAGGTTCCTGTTAGCGAATGATCTCACGGCAAAGTCGGTGACCAGGCAGGGGATCTCTTACAGCAAAGGCAAGATCCTGCATCATGCCTCCCATACCACCCATTCCCGCGGCGTCAGCACCGTCTTCGCCCTGTCCTGCCAGCAGGTCCTGAATGCTACCATTCGGGTCGATCTCCATGGCGCTCAGATTCGAGAAGCCCTCCACTAGACGCGCCTCCTTGCCGAACTTTTGGGAGAAGGCATCTGACAGGTTGTGCGCCGGGTCTGTTGAGATGAGCAGGACGCTGCGCCGGACCTTGGCCAGCTGGATGGCGAGGGAGCACGAGGTGGTCGTCTTGCCAACACCACCCTTTCCTCCGACGAAGATCCACCGCAGAGAGCGCTGGTCGAGGATCGACTGGAGGGTCGGCTCCAGGGCATCGTCGTCGACGTTGATGAGCGCCGCCGAGGACATTGTGGCTGCGGTGTGAGATTACTCGCGGAGCGCTGAAGAAAGACCTTGTCTGAGGGGTAGGACGTCGAAGCGGCTGCTGAAGGCGAGATCTTCCGAACACTGGCTTGTTCTAACACGAGAGGTAATATCAAGAGTCGTTGAGTCCCTACTTGAATTTCACAGCTCCAAGAAGGCGAAAGACGGCGTTCGCCCGATCTGGAAACCTTTCGAAGCTCAAAGTCGCCGGCGGCGGGCAACGTCACTGCAGCATGGTGGGGTCACTGTCTCGCCCCGCGCCAAGCATTCTATTCTTCTAGACTACACGTGGTGAACATTACTCAGGGCCAACAAAGTTGCTGGGCTGTTGTACACTAAAATGTCATGTGTATGGCGATAATTACCTGAATCCTGAACTGACTTTCCTAAAATTGGTTGAAACACAGAGTTTATCAAGCCTTGGTGGTTAACCCCCCTATGCAGTCAGGAGTAACAAAAGTGCAACGACTGTATGTGAGCTGAATAGCTGTTCAATTGCAGTTGACCTATGATTCCAGGCCTCTATATAGCCACCATACGTCAAAGCAGACGCTACATCATCTTGAGCCTGATATTTGTGCCATAACCATAATTGATGCTCAGAGTCCTCCAGGGCTTTTTGGCTGTCGACATCTAGGACTTTAAGCTCAAGACCTGGCGCAGGGCCTGGCCGCTCCAGCCAGCGGGGTCCTCCTGGGTCGTGGCGGCGGCACCCGGCCTATAAAGCAGCTCCGGGCGCGGAGGCTGTGCTGACCTGGCGCCGCCCAAGCACCATTGAAGGAAAGGAAATCAGAAAACACTTCTTCCGGTGACATTTCAGCTTCAGCCTCAGCTTCCAGTGTCTGAAACTCTTCAAATTTGGTTTTCTCGATATCCTCAGACCGGTGTCGTGAACCAGCCAGAAGCGCACCCCTCCATCGAACAGGGGCTCAGCTCACCACCATCGTCATAAGGGTCTTTGTAGATCTCCCCCCGCAGAACCGCTTCTCTTCTCTCCATAAGGCATATCCAAGGCCCAACCACCATTCGCTGCCCACAAATTGCACACATACAAGACTGGATAGGACACGATGGCCGCCACCCGCGACAAGGACTCCATCACCTGCCACATCCTCGACACGTCGGTGGGGAAGCCGGCGCGCGGCGTGCGGGTGCGGCTGCAGCTGACGGCGGGCAACAGCAGCCACGGGACGTCGGGGGCCACGGTCGAGTTCGAGTCGCAGACGGACGACGACGGCCGCGTCAAGTCGTGGCTGCCGTACAGCTCGCCGGCCAGCTCGGGCGAGGTGCCCGTGTACACGCTCGACGACGTCCTCGGCGACATCAAGGGCCTCAGCCGCTGGACGCTGCGCTTCGACACCGCCGCCTACTTTGGCGGCGAGGACCGCACCTTCTTCCCCGAGGTCACCGTCGTCTTCGCCGTGCAGGAGGGCGAGCACTACCACGTCCCGCTGCTGCTGGCGCCGTACAGCTACTCGACGTACCGCGGCAGCTGAGCAAACGGATGTTGAAGTATGGGCACATCGAAATGGGATGATCGAGCTATGTCACGCATGGTGAAGGAGAGATAGGGATCAGGCACGCCTTGGTCGGCGGCTCGCTGGGGGTTAGGTGTTTACAATTTTTGCATTAGAAGAAGGCTACGGATATAGCGAGCGTTCTAAGTAGGGTTTCTAGGTGTGAAGGACTGTCAGTCCCGTCCGGCGAGACCAGCCAGATCCCCAAAGTCAAGATCCGGTTATTTTTTCCTCAAGACCCAAACCCCCATATTGACTCTCAAAGGAGTCTGTTTCGTTTCATCGTGAAAGTTTGTACAGCAGCAAAAAGCCAGGCGCACCCCCCAAGACTCCATGCTGATTAATAATTTTTGACAAAATGAAATTCCTCCGGTAGCAGTGTTGCCGTGTTGTAATAACTCCTCAAATTCAACACCTATCATGGGTGTGCTTTATGCAAGCGGTTGCGGTTCCGTGTCTCGACAGGCGTACTATCGCCATCCTATTTGTGATGGTGGAAACCAAACTTGCCCAGGAGACTGTGCCGTCGCTTGTGCGTGTGCTCGGTAGATACGCGTAGCTGTGCGGGATCCCTGGACTCGTCGTTGGAGGTTGATGGCCGTTCCATGCTATCACCGCCGTCCGAGGTTGAAGGCCGACCTAGAGGCTCAAATCTCTTGCCGCTGGGGATTGTGGGCGAGTCCAGGTCACTGTCGATCACGGGATCGCTGTACATCTGCTCCATCTCCTTGGTGATGAGGCCGTGGCTGATGGTGCGCTTGTTCCTAGAAGACAAGAACGACCTCCGCTGACGGCTGAGAACGCGGGTGATGGAGATGTCGTCCGCTGAGATGGACGCATTTGGCGACAAATCAGCATCGGGATGTGGGAGTGTTGTATTTCGGTCTGAAGACAGGGATTAGCATGGGCCGCGTGTAAGTCAAAGACTTCGTGATATGAAAACTTACTGCCACAGAAAGGCTCAGGGAAGCCCGTGTCCCTGCTTGTTGGCCGCATCTTGGAGGGGCTCAGAGGAGGATTTGGCGCAAGAGAACCCATTGTGTCGATACTGGACCAGCTCGAGTCTCTAGTCCTTCGTGGTCTGCGCATGGTGACTATTTAGCTGGGATCGTCGACTTATATGATGGAATTATTCCCGAGGACTCGGGGAGTGGCTAAGAAACCCAAGAGCTTGGCTCGCTGGGTCTAGGGTGGGCTCTGGGGCGCAAATCGGCAAAGACGGAACTGGAAATGAGAAGACAATGGGAAATTGAAGACGCCAAGATCCGAGATATGTGTGCAATGACTTAAAAGACACCCCCCCCCCCG